>NW_004797673.1:686568-699208 GCF_000002075.1 Aplysia californica
TCTGTCTGTCTGTCTGTCTGTCTGTCTGTCTGTCTGTCTGTCTGTCTGTCTGTCTAATCATTTAATTATTAATATGTATTTCATTCATTATATTATCATGTTGTTATCTAAATGTATTTATTTATCTTCTTTTATTCATTTAAAAACATTTATTTAGGGGGAAGGGGTGGAGAACGAAAAATAGAATGAGGCTGAGACTGAGATAAGGGAGAAAAAGACGACAGGTTTTTTTCGGGGGTGGGATACTATTGGTAGGCCTACTAAAGGGGAGGGGGAGGGATAGATAGTATGAGGAGACAAAGGGGGGAGAGAGAGAGAGAGAGAGAGAGAGAGAGAGAGAGAGAGAGAATGAGAGAGTGTGTGTGTGTGCGTGTGTATGTGTGCGTGTGTGTGTGCTCGTACGCGTGTTTGTAAAACAACTAGGAGAAACTGAGTGAAAGCATTAAAAAACAAAACAAAAAGCAATTATTTCTCACCCTTGTTATTTCTCTCTCAGCTTGTAGCAGACAGGACAACTTTTGATTATCCGAATGTAGAATCTAGGGGCGATTGAGAGCAGCTTGTTTTGGGGGATTCGTCGGGAATTTGTGCAGGGAACTGGGCGGGCTATTGTGGGGGGAAACATGGAAAAAAGGGGGAAAATCAGGTCTGAATAAATGGCGGTAAGGGTGCGAAAGGGTAGGCGGGTGTGTGCTGACACGGCAACGTGATTGCGTTTGTGGGTCGAGGGGCGAAATTAATGTGAGCCCTAGGGTGCAAACGAGTGGGTGGGTCTGGATTTGTTTTCTTATTGTTTCCTTTATTTGTTTTGGGTTTTTTAAAAATAATTGTTCTCTTCATATTAGTTTATAATAAAATAATATATGTGAGGCAGCGTGGTGGAATCAAGCTCTCGTCAAAATAATCAATATGAAGAAACTTGCATTTTTCTGCAGGTTTGTGAATTTTTATCATTTTTTTGTTTTTTGGTTCAACACCCTTCATGCCCATTGAAGAACTCATTTCTGTGTGGATTTTTCAGAAAATCGTTGATTAAAGGCACAAAAAAATGTAAATTTTCAGTTACCACGGACTCTTAAGCTAAGGAAATACCTAATCTTTGGCGGCCATTTTATCACTAATTTTACCTCTGAAAACAGGTGACCCCCACCTCCTTCTTTCGCAAATATCTTGACTTGTATTCAAGAAAATGGAAGCTCTAAGATGGTACCAATAACTCTACATCCCAAAAATTGACTAGAGCCTGATTCCACCACGCTGCCTCACATATTTAGTTATTAACAAAAGAAACTTAGTTTAAAATAACTGTGTGTCTTGGATAAGGGGAAAACGATTTGAGCTTTGAGGTGCAAAGGAAGGGGGTATGTTGTGTGTGTGTGTGTGTGTGTGTGTGTGTGTGTGTGTGTGTGTGTGTGTGTTTACTCGCTTTTAAAATTGTGTTTCTCGTTATCTTAGTTTTGTAATAAATAGATACCTGTCGAAGCCTTGGTTCGGTTTTAATTTATTTTATTTCTTTCAATTGGTGCGGTTGTTGTTTTTTTTACTAGTTATCTCAGTTTATGAAAAAATAAGTGTCGATCTTACCTGTGTGTTGGGGATAATGGGGAAATTCCATGTCTGTTTTTTTGGGTTCAAACAAAGGGGATATTTTATTCTAATTTGCAATTATTTCTTGTATTTATTTCGTTATTTTTCTAGTTACCGTCCCTCAATATTGATACGTTTTAGTGGCGAGTTTATTGCGTACAGTTTAGTTAATGCTCACAGGCGAAAGTAATAGATAGTTGTTTTATCCCAAGAAAGAATTGTTCTTTTTTCAGAAAAGAGATACATGATTTATTATTTATCTTTTCTTGCTTTACTTAACATTCAGAGCTTGAATTTCAACAAAAAATTTCTCGAGCATATGCAACCGATACCACGTGCAGATTTAGAAATCGAAATAATATACATTTTAAAAAAGATCAAATAGTTGGGTTAAGTACATCTGAACATCTGGATGACGAAGATAAATTGCTCTTAGCCGGATTAAAAGGAGACCCAAGTAAACAAACAGGCCAGACAAAGCCATCGGCCCTGAGAGAGGGGATACGTCAGACAGATAGTCACTGAAACCCGGACGCACAAAGATAAACGAGGTCTGGAACAGAGGAAACCCTAGCCAGTAACAATGGAAAAAATAAAAGAGGTCCAATAAATAAATCGCGATCTCAGTGAGTGCTTTTTTGTCCTATCTTCATTTTTAATAACAGTGAAAACAGTTCAAAACAAAGAGTGAGTTTAAGATAAAGTTACTGTTTCAATGTTTTAAAAAATGGAGATAGGACAAGAAAGCATTGAGGTCGCGCACTGGGTTTATAGTCACCTTCAGATCGTATCCACAATTTAAAAAAATTCAAAGCAAAATCAAAACGATATCAAATCAAAATCAAAACAAAATCGAAACAAAAAACAAAACATCTAGACATATACAACCGGGTAGTTGTAATTTGTCAATACCATGCCTCTGATTTAAAGCCATCTAAATTTAGTTTTTATTCAAATGCGTTGTTGTGTTATCTCCCCTGGCGAAGTATGTCGTCACTGTAAGAATTTTATTCTCTATTCCTAGCAAAATGTGACTTAGACTTTTTACTTTCCTGATCACTTCGATTATTATTTTTATCACTAGAAAATTTGCTGGAGAAAATGTTTTTAAAATAAAATATTGTGTTCGATTTTTTCGGACTCAGAGTGGAGTTTTATGTTGCAAAAGCTCTGTGGTTACTATTGCTGATGGTGATGAGGTTGACGTAGTAGTTGCTACAGTTAAAGCTGCTGTAGTGCTGTTGCCATACATTTGTTCCATTTGGTTTCTCAGTTCTACAGAACCACTTAATTGGTAAGCAAGCAAAGCAGTCTGCATTGTACAAACATTACAAGAATCTCAGCCTCATTGAATTTTTCTGAAGAAATAGTGAACAACACACTTTGCCGATGAGGTCAAGTTTTGTTTTCAATACACATTCGTTTTCTCGTGGGTGCAAACACATAGAATCATAAACATAGCATTATAAAGCACACACGTACTGGCAAAACACTTAAGGCCACATTTGGGCTAACAATGTGTGTGTGTCTGCAGAATGGTCCCAGTTGTTGGACATTTTGGATATTGAAAAGAGACCATTTTCTTGTAGAAAATGAAATGCTGGACACGCTGTTTTCTTTTTCTTTTTTCTATTTCAAGTATCTTGAGTACTTTTAAAGATATGCCACATTTGTAACACAAGGTGTGAAAACAAAGTTTGGAGAAAACCCCAATTTCTAGCACATTAATTTATATCCTTTGGTGAAGTAAAACATGTGGCAAAAATAAAATAGCTATGTTTTGAAATGTTTAAAATCCTTTCAATAAGGTATTAAGAAATGGTTAAGCGTGTAATTTCTGATGGAACTAAATTTTGGACCAGGCACGACTTTTTCGGCTTTTCATCCTGTTGCTCAAAAGTAGCTAGGCCAACAACTGGGATTTTTGTCCAGGCACACACACACACACACACACACACACACACACACACACACACACACACACACACACACACACACGCACACACACACACACACACACATATATATTTCCCTCTGAAATCACTTCACTATTTTCATGAAATAAAGGACTTTGTCAATACATGAGACGTTAATTTTACCTTCCATGTAAACTTGATGTTAGTGAACTAGGAAGTGTTGTAGGAACTCTTCGGTGTTCGCTTCTCATTCAATAGGTCCCGTGTTAGAAACCTGACAGGGACGGAAAATGTTTCTTCTCTGAAATGTTCTCCTTTCACCTCCATTACTGTTCTTTAACCGTGTTCTGTTGTCTGCTTTCGTTTTTACTTTCTGCCCCCCACCCCTACTTGGGTTTTTTTTTTATCTCTTTCTGCAGCCTTTCTACTGCTTCTCCTTGGCTCACTCTTAATACTGCTGTCTTTCAGCCACACCCCTGATCTTATGGTACATGTAGGTAAGATCTACTACCTAACCTTCTCGGATAAAGGAGAAAAATGTGCAAAGTTGGTGGTCCAAAAGATCGCCAGTAGGCATCGGCTGCAAAACCTAGTAAAATTCAGAATTGCTATCAAAACTGAAGACGTTTAATATGTCCTGCGCACTGTCATGATCTTATGCTTTAAAACACATACAAAAAAAAAAGAAGAAAAAAAGGTGCGAGATCACGTCCCCATGTTTAATTCCATGAGAACGAACATCCTGGTTATTCGACATCGTTTGAAAGATGAACTGTTTTGGATGCACTATATATCCCCATGTATATTATTAAGCTTATAAGAAGCATCATTAATAGCCCCGTTTTTAAATCTGATTTTCCAAGATAATGTTTGTCATCTTTGCCCGAACTCTTAAGGCGCGTGAACACATACGTACCAAGAGTGTATGTAGCGTGTGTGATAGTTTGAAGTGTGTTGCAACACTATTTAAGATCTGTTGCTGATCTGACATACGTGCCCGCAACGTTTTTAAAGAGATACATAATGCGACCACAGAATCTTCAGCCTATTCTTTCCCCTCTCATTGAAGAAACACATTGCTTTGAGAAGGTCTCCTGCCTTAAATAAATCAGGTGGGCGAGATAATTAATTATTATTTTGTCCAAAGGTGAAAACAGCCCTGAAGACGCAATTGTTCTGACTAGCGTCATCTGCTTTGTCCGTCGAATGCTTTATGTATTCTAAAGCTTTTATCTTTGGCTTGGCTTTCCTTTATTCCCCTTTTATTTGCTTTTCTTTCAATGAGCATAGAAAATATCTGACTGTCTCAATAAATAATTTCGAAACAATTGCATCTTAAGATGCAGATGTTTTAGCAATAACAATCAGCTCTGAGTAGACTGTCTGTCAAAAGGCAGAAGACAATAATACGATATACTTGGACGGTGGTAACAAAGACGGGGGTATGGGGAGTGCTGACAATGGATCGAGTAGTGTGTGATTTGTGTATGTGTGTATGTGTGTGTGTCTTTGTGTGTGTGTGCGTTTGTGTGTGTGCTTGTGTGTGTGTCTGTATCGGGGAGGGGGCTTACAAACATCAGAGCAGATCAAAAGGGAGCCAAGAATCGAACTTGCACCTTTTGTACCCAAGATGAAAAGCCTCACAATTACACCACAGATGTCGTATACCTCATTCATCCCAAGCAACGAAATTAAAACTTAGAGGTTTGTACGTTTATTTACCAGACACTGCATTGTTTGTTTGTTTTTGTTTGGGTTTTATTCGTGTTTTCCTATTTAATTTATCATATCTGCTTGCCTAAACCACAAATGTGTCCACATGGTATATACGAGGTAGAAAAGACCATTTTCTTAGACTTTTGGTGGGTATAGCTTGTGGCTTCAAACATATTTTTACACTGGAAATGCAAATCTATATTATATTAAAAACAAAAAAAACAACAAAAAAACAGACTTGATGTAACAAAGTAGGATAGACTAAGATTTGTAAGAATGAAGAATACAGTCAAGACTGACCAAGACGGTTATCCATAGTCGAAGAGACAAGTGGTTTATAAAGACAGGTGGACGTTTGGGATACTGTTGTCGGAATACAAACAAACGTAAGGGGAAGGGTATGGGCATTTGTACAAGTAATTAATTGTCTTTGACAGCTGGCTGTTAGAGCAGTTCCAGCAATAATTTTAAGCCACTAAGTGTAACGTAAGGAAGACATCATGAACAGACTCGGCAAGGCAAGATCTGTACGCAGAAGCATGAGCAACATCTGGAAGTCTGGACAGTTTAGAGTACAAACCAAGCTAAAGCTGTATAACAGCTGCGCACTATACACACTCCTATGTGGAGCTGAATGCTGGAGGATGACGGATCGTGACTGTGCTAAGCTATCTTCCTTTCATACAACCAGCTTACGCTAAATCCTCAGAATCTTCTGGCCCGACAAGATACCCAACGCAGATCTGTTTCGTAAATGTAGGCAAGAGGACATAACTACCATAATAAAAAGGAGAAGATGGAGATGGATTGGACATGTTCTGAGAAGAGAACCAGACTCTATTGTGAAGACTGCCCTCCCCTGGACACCCGAAGGACGTCGCAAAAGGGGCAGACCCAAAGAGACCTGGAGACGCACAGCTGAGTCTAAAATGAAGTCCTGGAATCATTCGTGGGGAACGCTGACCAAGATGGCCCAAAACAAACAGAGTTGGAGATCCTTTGTTGCTGCCCTAAACGCCAGGTGGCGTAAAGGGTAGTAAGTAAGTGTATCGTGTAAGTGTATAAGTCTGCAGCCCAGGTGGGACCTCTGAATTTAGCATTTCGTTCTCTAATGAGACTGAGCAACATTGGTTGCAATCCCTGCCTTGAAAACTCCACAAAACTACCTGAGTTCAAGAACAACCAGTCTGTGATTCCAACCAGAACCACCCCGTCTGTAGTCCAGCACAATACCAACTGAGCTTACAGAGCTCCCTAAACCCTAAAGAATACCAGATTAAATTGAATAGAAATCATTTCGAAGAAACACCTAAGCTTGACAAGTTGACGCAAATATTACCGGACAACCCTCCCCGCGAACTGTCACAGGCTGTCAGTCTTAAAGGGGACTCGTCATAACACTTGAGTGGTTTGTGAAGACTAACCATTTACGAGAAAATCGAATCCATTTGGCGAAATGCGATTAGCTGATTCGCTTCGCGACAGAGTGAAGCAAATCCTCATACAACGTCCAAGGCTTCACGAGAGATGGTTACGTAATCGAATAAAACCGTGGCCGCAAACGGAGTCTGTGGTGTAGCGGTTAGCCACTTTGTCGTTGCACGCAGGGGACTCGAGTTTGATTGCTGTCCTGAATGGGGACAATTTTTATCCAGTATTTCTCAGTATTTGTGCTACTATGTTGTATTCCGCTCAGCACGGGTTAGCCATGAAAGAGAGAGTAAAGCCCGCCTCCCAAATGATTTAAATTGCGTCGATTGGGTGGCAAAACACCTATATTAAGATAGAAAAACAATATAGTTGCTTCGCTGCGTATGCGTGTAACTTGAAGGCTTGAAATCAAAGCATGCAGAGTAGAGCAGGTCTGGAGTTTGTTCTTAGATACAATTAAACCTGCTCAAGCAGCCACCTGTACAAGACAATCACCTGTACAAACGACTTCTTCCAATTTCATCTCTTGCTTTTTTTGGTATCATAATGACACGATGTAAGACTCCACCTGTTTCAGATGGTTACTTTCCTCCAGAAAAAGGGTATCCGTCTTAGACAGCGTCGACTGTATTAATGTTTATGTAAAAAATGTTAGGCCGGTTCGACACAGTTTAGATCATTAAGGAGGCAGGTTTCAACCCTGCCTGTGATGGCCAATTTTGGTTGGGACGAATACAGCATCCCATCAGAAAAAAATTCCAAGATACTCGATAAAAATTCTCCCCTTGCGTGATCTCCTGGGTGAGATAGTGAGGCACTGGACTGTTACACCACAAACGGTGGTCAATTCTTAAACGCTAAATTTAACTTTAAGATGGAATTTTAGATTTAATAATCTTAAAGAATTCATTATCCAGTTATTGCTCCACAAAGATTTTGTCCCGTTAACGACCGTCTAACACTGAGCAATATTTTGTATTTCTGGAACTCCTCAGACTAGCTGCTTTTGTATTATGAACGCCAGATTCTTGAAAAAATATATTTCTGGCAGGAATGAGCAGCATAATTATGGAACTATTGTAAAAAATGTGGAAACAATTATTTTAAACTAAGCAACAGTGCTGACAACAATAACAGAAGCAGCACGCAAGAAAGTTATAATAATAGTGTTATTTACATAGCGTTAATCCCCAGTTAGAGAACACAATCTCTTATCGAGGGTTTGAAAAATACAATAGCAACACATAAACAGTATGATGTAATCTGATTAAAACTGCAGCATACAGGAAGAAACACCCAGACTACCAACAACAACAGCAGGGCGCATCAACTTGTTAGCTCAGTTGGAGTCATGCTGAGTTACGGAGCGAATAGCCCTGGTTCAGTTCTCCAATGGCACGTTCTGAACTTTTTTTTTTCTTTTTTTTTGTTGGGGGGGGGGGGGGTTTATATCCCCCCTCCTTATATGACTGGGTCCTATCGGAGATGGACGTTAAATTCAAAGACCCCGGCCTCTTAAACGACGTTACATTGTTGAACGGCGTGTAAAACCTATACAATTTCGCACATTTTCCCGGCAACAACAGCAGCGGCAAAATGGAAAGGATTCCCACAGCAGTAACAACAAAAGCTGAGAAAAAATTCCCATTTCCCAGACATCCCCTTGTCGACCAAAACCTATCCCAAGTCTAAACACACTTCATGCTTGTCGCAGGGTAATGGAAAATGTCAATATCTCGCCGATGACAATCATGGAGTCTATAATAATATCTTTTCTAATATTTTCCCCTGCATTATTATTCCGAATTTTCTACGTCGCTCGGCATTAGTTTAACCGGAGAACTAGGAAATAGCTCATTACTTCTGTGTGTTGCTTCATTTGAGTCAAAAATGTGGCTTTCAAGGATAATTCCATCGGAGAGCCATTTTAGGAATCTAAAGATAAGAAAGAGAGTTCTTTCACTGACAAAACCGTAGGAGAGAAAAGTAAGCACATTACAAATAGTGTTTACTTTTTGTGTGCGTGTGTGGAGAAAAAGGGGGGGGGGGGGTGTACACGAGTCGACGGGAGCAGGATGTGAAGGTGGGGGGGGGAGGGTGGCAACAAAACAGTAATAATTTCTTCGTTGAGCCTATCTACGACTCCGAGAATAGAATTCTCTCCGGCGCCACCCCACCGCCTGTTTTTAAAAATGTGTGAAGCAGTCTAGTCTCTTTTTGTCCCACCCAAATAATTGACGTGTCGCTGTCTCCTTTTCGTAACGAACTTGTGAGGTTGACCAGTCTCCAGTTGTCCATCAAGAACTATCTTTTACTTCTGTTTGTTGTTATTTGTTAGTTGTCTGTTAATTTGTTTGGTTGTTGTTGTTGTTGTTGTTGTTGTTGTTCTTCTTCTTCTTCTTCTTCTTCTTCTTCTTCTTCTTCTTCTTCTTCTTCTTCTTCTTCTTCTTCTTCTTCTTCTTCTTCTTCTTCTTCGTATTATTATTATTATTATTATTATTATTATTATTATTATTATTATTATTATTATTATTATTATTATTATTATTATTATTATTGTTATCATTATTGGGTTTTTTGTTATTGTCATTGTATGTGTACGTGGTCGGTGGGTTTAGGTTACATAGAAAAATCATTCGTCCGTTTCTATCATATCTATCTGCGACCCCTAGACAAGCCTTTATATCTCGCCAGGGTCACTCCCTCCTTTAGGTAACGTCTTCTTTTGTTTGTTTTCCCCGTAAAGATGCCGTCTGCTGAGTGAAGGTCATGTTGAAGATGAGAAGTAGCCTCTCTAGGGCTTTCGGACCTAGTGATTTCATAAAGGTTGGCGGGATGTTATCAGGGTCGGGTGCCTCACGGGTTTTCATTGTGCAGATAGCGGACCTTAGCTCAGTGATTGTGAAGTCGGGCTTAGCCTCTCTCGAGGATTTTCCGATATCCCTTCCACGTTGTTTCAGTGCCCTATTCTCACCTCTATCCTCTTTTGTCATGGCCAGGCTGCTCACCTTCGAACTGTGTATTGCAGATATTTCAGCTTTCCGCCTGTCAGAGGTGACGTGGTGTCCGCTGTGCTGCATTGTTTCGCTTAGCCAATTTGTCTATTGTTGTTTTTGTTGCTGCTGTTGTTGTTGTTGTTGTGGTTTTTGTTGTTGTTGTTGTTGTTGTTGTTGTTGATGATGATGAAAATGATGATGATGATTATGAACCTGTTGTTATAACCGTTGTTGTTGTTGTTGCTGTTGTTGTTGTTGTTGCTGTTGTTGCTGTTGTTGCTGTTGTTGTTGTTGTTGTTGTACGTCTTAATAATGTGGTTTGCTGCCTTTACAACGTCCTAGTAGACCAAGAGAACCCAGATCTTGAAACCCCTTGGTAACATTGTTATTATCAAAGTTACAACGACGATACATTAATATGACACTACTGAAAAATGAATCGCATGCGCTTAATGGTCACTGAAGCTCACTGCCCTTCCTTTATAGCTATTTATTAATTAGTTAAATTCATTTTTCCTTTTTATTTGGACGGTTGAATCGACATAAGAGCCTAGAACAACTTGCTTTCACTGGGAAGAGAAGGTAAACGTGGCCGGGGTAGATTTGAAAACATGAGCAGATGGATGACAGGGAAAGACCAAAGACCTCTCTTTTATTCCCTTGTCTTCATCTACTCTATCCCAACATTCCCTGTATCCATTACCCTTCCCGCTCTCCTCCCCTTATAACCCGAACCGATCTCCTCCCCTTCCACTTCTCATTCCTATCTCCTCCCCTCCCCTCCCCCCTTCCCTTTCTCAGTCCTTTCTGCTCCCCTTCTCCTCCCCATCTCCTCCCCATTCCCCATCTTCCTATCTCCTCCCCTTCCCCATCTCCCTCCCCATCCCAATCTTAAGCGGCTTCCTGTACAATCCGCGCCCTCATTACCTCCCCCTGGTGACAAGAGGCCGCAGACCCGTCCCGGCCAGGCTGTCCGTTGGCTACACTGGCGACTCCTCCACTCTGTCAAACTCATCGATTTATCGTTTTCGATTTCACCCAGGAAATCCACCGTCTTGAGACCTGCTAGATTATGTTTACGGGGGTCTTTGAGTCGAAGGGCCTGCTCACTTCTGAGGTTGCTGACAATTTAATGGCTGGTTAGACCCGAGTAATGACGGTGCTAGTAACAACCACGGGGAGATTTAGGAGGATGTGGCTTGGCGATGGAAGGGAAAGGGCCGGGTGGCTTTTCCAACGTCAGAATACTTAAGTTTTTGTTTTCAGAGAAAAACGGACCCATTAAACAAGGCAAGAACAAGACTGGGTGGCAAATATCGTTGGTTAACTTTCTGTGTATATCTCTTAACACAAAGCTATCAGTGAACATGCTAACATTTTGTAGATTTAATGCTTACGGTAGTTTTAAAGTAAAATACGTAACATGTGACAAACATCTTCGTTAGGACCAATTCATTAAAAGTGAGAAATTGTATAGAGGGGAATTAATACCTAAAGCAACACTGTGTGTACGTAAGCTTATTTCAATGTGGAACATCCGAATTTAATGTCCATCTCCAATAAAATGAGCCAAAAAGGAAATTTTGTGTTGTCCAAGGAGGGCAAAGTTGAGTCTCGAATTCCCGAAATGTAAATCTCCATTTTAATCAAAGCCTACAAAAATTCTCGAAATAATTCAAAATTCCTCATTTGAGATTTGACCCATAGCCTAGCGTAACATGAACTAAAATGACTGTTCATTTTGTGACTACATTTTTTTAATAGGCACCCCCATCAGCACAGGTTATGTCATTTATGAAGCCATTTGAGAGGTCTGACTTGGAAGGATTCAACTTTCTCACACAGGAATAAAACTCTTGTGCTCTTGTCTTCTGCGTCCTACAACGAAGCATCAAATCGCTACACCACAGACATCGGTTACCCATTGTCATTACTGTGTGTATGATCTCAATATCAAACAAAATGTTACAGGGATGGCGGTAGCAAAATTGGTGGGATTCTTAAGTGTGTCTTGGGCGAGATAAATTACTTTTTTATTTGTTTTAAATATAACAAAACAACACATTGACACAATAACAGTCATTTGGCATTAAGAGATAAGCAAGACAGACAGACACAAACAACAAGGGGGGGAGGAAGTAGGATCTACCGGTGACGCACTCCAACCACCCTCTAGACACTTTGTTCAGTCCTTTAAAAAAGAGAACAAAGTGTTATGATGTGGCAAGTAGCGCTGACGTTTTTCCGGGAGAACGTCAGAGCCGCGCACTTTCGAAAAAAAAAAAAACCCATTAAAGCCGCGCAGTATAATAACCGCGCACATTATGACGATATCGATATAATTAGATTGCTGATTACCAAAGCAGTACCATCCGACAATTTAAATATACCCTCAGCATTTTACTTTGCTTGGAACCAGATATCAATTTGATTTGGTATTGAATGAATAGGCTTTTTAGGAATAAAAATATATCTACAGGACAGGGGCGCTCTTAAAAGTGTCGGGGCAGCATTTTCTTGCTAATTCAGTACACAAATTGAAGTTGTGAGACTTGTCCATCTGCGTGCATTTGCTTGCAACACATTCTCCCTTCATTTTTGGTAGTGCCTTTTTTGTTTTGTCTGTGTCACATACTCTATGTGGTTGAACGGGTTTTTCCTGCTTCTGTGAAATATTTTTTCTTGTGTAAATGAATATGAAATTGGTGTAAAGCGCTCAGAGCTTATACTAGTATGGGATAGAGCGCTATATAATTTTTTTTTTTAAATTATTATTATTTCTTTAATCTAAAAAAATAAATGTTCTTTTAGTGTCATCTTAGAAATGGTCTGGAAGTCGCCGAACGTCTGCAGAAAGACGACTATAGCTGGATGGGGGCTGTATAGAGTAATTATGTCAAGGGGACAGTAACTGTTGGATGGAATCGACAATCTAATAGTATCGATACCGTCAAAAAGTGTGCGGCTTTGGGAGTTTCCTGTTTTTCCGAGCAG
>NW_004797673.1:699308-702960 GCF_000002075.1 Aplysia californica
AGAATTGGGCTGGGGGGGGGGGGGGGGGGGAGTGGGGGTGTTTGTTTATTTAGTTGCCTTTTTGGGGGGTTTTGCTATATATTTCTTTGGTTGTTGTGGGGTTTTTTATTAATGAATGACAAAGATAACCTTTGAGCTCTTCCAACAAGATAACGAGGGGGAGCGAAAGACATGTTCCTTGATACTGTTCTACTCTGCCTCCTCCATTCCTTCCTTGCCCTCTTTACCTGTCGTTTATTCGAAAGGTGAAACGACTTTTATGAAAGGGCATAAGACGGTTTCCTCACGATAAATTAGATAAATTATAAGCCTCTGCTTAATAAGTGAAAACAAAGATTGTTTGTTTTAAAATTATTTGATTGACTTTTTTTCGTCTTTTTTATTGGGGCGGAGGGGGGGTGGGGTTGCTGGTTTTGCATGCTGCGTATCTCATGGACAGCTAGAAAAACAATGAAGAAGTTGTGGTTAAAGCAAATTATAGACAACAGCTTATGATGAATATACGAAAGCGACAGGCAAATTTCAGTGGACACACAACGCGGAAAAAAAGCATTGGAGAATATTGTAACAACAGACAAATTTGATGGAAAGAGAGGCAGAGGCAGCCAGAGGGAAAAGATACTGGACAAGATGACAACATGGCTGGTAACAGCAACAAAAAAAAAGACACCATCGCTACAACGTAAGATAGATTGAAGTGGAGATCCATGATCGCCCACGCCAGTAAGCAAGGCTCCGGATGATGGTGATGATGTTCGTTTTGGATTGTGCTTTGTTCTCTTTCTTTTGGGGGGGGGGGGGGGGGGGTGAATTGACTTAGCACCCAGAAATAGCGGTCCACCTCTGACATAACATAATGCAAAAGTTTGAATCATTCACGAAGTAAAAAAATAATAATACAAACAGCAACCCCCCCCCCCCCCCTTTCCCCACTTTGTCCCAAAAAATCACTCCCTTTTTCAATCTCTTACCACCCCCATGTCCCAACTTCTACTCTTTCTTTGGATAGCAGTTTGGTCCTCATTCTCCATATCGCATAGAGGGTAAATTTTCATCTTGTTGTAGACTTACAAGACTGTATATCAATATTACTATCATGCTCCCCTGCAAGATAAAACAAATAGAGTTTTGGATTTCGTCTCTTTCGAAGAGATATTAAGCAGTGATACGATCAGACGTTAGGACACTTACAAACGTACGAGTTGTATTTCAGCAGTATGTTCTGTTGTTTTTTTATATTTTGTAAAATATGTTTTTATTGCGGAGGCGTTCTTTGCCACTGTCTCTGTCTCAGTTATATCTATCTATCTATCTATCTATCTATCTATCTATCTATCTATCTATCTAGGCCTGTCTGTCTATTGTAAATTATGAGTATGTAACATGAAAATATAATACACGATTGCCTTTACTTTACAGTCTGTCTGTTTGTTTGTTTCCCCACCCTCACCCCCCCTTCCCAAATATAAAACCGCTAAGTGAGCGTGTAGCCTATGCATATACTTTTCATTCATCCCGTTCTACCACTTCTTCTCTCTTTCTCTCTATCTTTTCTACAGTGCCCACATCCAATCATATCTCTTCTTCTCTCCGAGATAATTATTCTACAGAAACCTTTGAGAAACCCTCACAAATCATGTTGGTCTAGGATATTAGCTCAGGGGTGCTTTGTTTGTGGCTTTCTTTTTATGTCTCATAGCGCCTTTACCCCCACCCCTTCTCTCTCATTCTCTCTCTCTCTCTCTCTCCCTCTCTACCTCTCTCTCTCTCTCTCATTCTCTCTCTCTCTTCTCTCTCTTTCTCTCTTTATCTATCTATCTATCTATCTATTTATCTATCTATCTATCTATCTATCTATCTATCTATCTATCTATCTATCTATCTATCTGTCTATCTATCTATCTATCTATCTATCTCTCACTCTCTCTCTCCCCCTCTCTATCTTTCTCTCTCTCTCTCTCTCTCTCTTTTCTCTCTCTCTCTCTCCCTCTCCCCTTTTTTCTTTCTCATACTCTCTCTCTCTCTCTCCTTTTTTCTTTCTCATACTCTCTCTCTCTCTCTCTCTCTCTCTCTCTCTCTCTCTCTCTCTTTCTCTCCTTCTTCTTATCTCTCGACTCCGTCTCGTCCCCCCTCTCTCTCTCTCTCTCTCTCTCTCTCTCTCTCTCTCTCTCTCTCTCTCTCTCTCTCTGTGTGTGTGTGTGTGTGTGTGTGTGTGTGTGTGTGTGTGTGTGTGTGTGTGTGTGTGTGTCTCCCCCTTTGCTCTGTGGGTGTGTGAAAGACGTCTACGTATCAATAATTCATACCGGCCTTTTCAGACAGACTCATCAGCCTCCGAGCGGGCTGAGCTGTCTAAATTTATGGCAAAAGAATCTGTTATCTTGTCGTGGCTGAGCCTCGGAGGTTGCCCAAATCTAGTCCGATCACCAAAGAAGAACCATCGGCATCTGCAATATAACGGTTAGGCGCCCTGCCTTTGCTCACAGAAGACGCGAGTTCGGTTCCAGAGTGGGGAGAATATTTTTTATCTAGTACCTCGTTCTTTATGCTGAGATGTTGTACCTCTCAGAGTCAGGGGTGGCCCTGAAAAACACGGTCGGAGGCCCGCTTCCAAAATTTAACGATCTAAACTGTGTCAACGGGGTGTAAAAACACCTTTACTGTAATTTTTTTTTAAAGATTGATCGCTGGGGCTACTGCGTCCTTGTTGGGAAAAGTAACCTATGTGTCGTTCATAATGTCAGCAACAAAAGAAAATGCATTCCAAACTGCCTAAGACAGCTATCCATTGTCGAGGAGAACAGTGGTTTTCTTAAATAGGAGGACGCCTTAGACAGTTAAAAAGAAACGTAGACGCCTTAGACAGTTGCACTATAATATTAAATAGAAACGTATATGGAAAAGTAGAAAGTGGTCGTTTCTTGCAGGTGATTGTCTTGGTTGGATGACTGTCAGAGTAGGTTTGACAGAGTCCAATAAAATCTCTATGCTTTTTTATGTTTGTCTATATATCTGAAACTGTCTCCGTCTGATTCTGTTTCTCAGTCTCCCTTTCTCTGTTTCTCTCTGTGTCTGTCTCTCTATATCTCAATGGGTTTTTTTAACCCCTCCTCTCCCCCCCCCCCTCTCTGTCTGTCTGTCTGTCTGTCTGTCTCTCTTTCTCTCTCTCTCTCTCTCTCTCTCTCTCTCTCTCTCTCTCTCTCTCTCTCTCTCTCTCTCTCTCTCTCTGTGTCTCTGTCTCTCTCTTTCTCTCTCTCTTTCCCTCCTTCCATCTCCCAAAAGCAATAAAAGAGACCGCGTTTTTATTGATTTGAGTACCCACAAATTAATTCTGCAACATCAATGCATATCATGAGAGCGGTATACGCACGGGATTTCTTGGGTGCGGATGGGCAATAACTTCTACGACGCACGAAAGGGGTTATCGGATATTGTTAGAGTTCTATTAATATTTATTAGCGCATTATTCTTTTCTTGGCTCCCAACAATAAGTCCAATATCATTTCTACACGCATTATATGTAGGATGATAATATGACAAAGTTATTGTGAGAGACGGAGGAAGAGGACAATACGAGGTGATTTTGTTCTGTTTATTTGAGCAGCTGTTGTTATTTCTTTCTTGTTTTTCTCGTTGGGGGTGCGGTGGGGGGGGG
>NW_004797673.1:707056-716543 GCF_000002075.1 Aplysia californica
ACACACACACACACACACACACACACACACACACACAAACACACTATTGACCACATACCCCAAGAACGTGTCATCAGCTCTGGAAGATATCATTACTATCGAATCTGATATCACCAACTATTTCGGCAGCAAGGTCTTCAGATGTCCTATGCCCGAAATTTGGAAATTTTGTTCTCGCAGTTTCTTAATCTGTAGTATCGATTGCATATGTGCTCAGGAAATATTTCGTCAATGTTCAAACCCTACATGTTGAAAAAGCCAGGGAAAAATAAAGGAAAACAAAAGGTAGGTATAAAAAAAACAACTCATTTTTCACCTGCATGAAACAATTTTTTTTCTCGGGCTTAGTACATTTTAAGTCTCTTAGTTAGGGTCCACCCCCCAATCCATTTAAGTCCCCCCCCCCAAACAAAAACAACAAAATCAAACAAAAAACAACCACCAAATGATGGAGAATGTTATCCCTCTAAAATGATGCACAGAGTACAGTAACAAAATACTTTACAACCAGCGTCTGTGGTGTAGACACTTGACGCTTCGTCTTCGCACTCAGAAGTTCTAGGATCCTGAGATTGACTTCCGAGCGGGAAGAACGCTTATCGAGTACCCAGGGTCGTTGTACCCCTCTCACTCTCAGCCCGTGTTGGCCCTATCGAGCAGGTTCGGAAAGCCGCTTCTTAAATTATCTGAACTGTGTTGATGGGGGCGTTAACACACCTTTATTTTAAAAGTTTACCCTTTCCCACACGGGATTCGAACTCACGATGTTTGCAAGGAGAGATAAAGAGGCTGGTTATTATAACACCCCAGACGCCAGAAAAGAGGTGCAGACGTTATCAAGGGAGACAAATCTGTGCAATTTCCGTTAATGTTGCCGCCCCATTAGAAACACAATAAGTCAATCCGCGGAACAGCACTTAACCCATGGACAGGGGTCTCAGCCACAAGAAATGGGAGAGGCAGAGAGCAAGGGGGAGAGAGACGAGAGAGAGAGAGACGAGAGAGAGAGAGAGAGAGAAAGAGAGAGAAAGAGAGAGAGAGAGAGAGAGAAGGGGAGGGGGAGACACATACAGACAGAGAGAGAAAAGGGGAGGGGGGGACACATACAGACAGAGAGATATTTTGAGAGAGGGAAATAGGGGAAGAGAAAGGGAGAGAGAAAGAGGCACAGAGGGATATAATATGTTGAGTGAAAAGGAGAGAGAGGCTGAGAGAGACAGACAGGGAGAGAACGATAGAAAGAGAGAGATGTGTTGAGATAGGGTGTTAGGGGGAGACAGACAGACAGACAGATAGAGAGAGAATCTGCATTTATTACTGGTGTCTTCTCTTTACCTTCCTACCTCCCTTTTCTGTCATTTTAAACAAGAATGAAAAAAAAGTAAAGGGTGGTTGAAAAAGTGACAGGAAGAGAGAGAAGGAAAGAGGAAGAGTGTGGTAAAGAAAGAAAGAATTTTGCAGACACTGATGGTGCTTCCGTCAGAAGCATTAAAATTTCATAAATCTTAAAACAGAGTTGACGTGAACCCGGAAGAAAAATGTACGAAAAATAGAAACCTTTAATATCAGATAAAGAGGATTGAGTATCTCACAGTTTGCCTTGTTCTGCTACTTTTCAAAACTAAAAAAGCGAACAAAAAACGGACAATAATGACGTGTTTTGTTTTGTTTTTGGCTGTAACAAGGTAGGGAGTACCACATCCATTATTATGATTCCCTTTATGTTCTATCAATCATTTAGAAGTTCATAGGACTGATGCACAATCTTAGTGCTAAATCACGCTAGAGTTTTGCTGCAGGCATGAAGATAATAACATGTTTTTACCATCGATCAATGTCCATTAACGGAAAGGGGGGAAATACTGTAACAAAATAACAAGGAAACGACAAGTAGTTATTATTGTTCACCAAAATGCTGAAGTACAGAAGAAAAAAAAGTTTTACTTCAAAACAATGCAATTGGCCAGCCTGTTCATGACAAACTACCACCACGTCAGTCCCTCAAAGGCATATGTGAGGCATCGTGGTGAAATCAGGCGCTTGTCAAAATAATAAAATCAAAGAAATGTGTCTATTTTTTAATTAATTTTTTTTTGGGGGGGGGGAGGTTGAATTTTTCTTCTAATGTTCTTTTTTTTGGATCAACACCTTTTATGTCCATTTAAATCACATTTTTGAGTGGATATTACTGAAAAACATTGAATAAATGCAAAAAAAATGTAAATTTTCAGTTTCCAAGGACTCTCAGGTTATGGAATTTACCAAAATTTGGCCGCCATGTTCTCGCAAATCTTACTTCTGAAACCAGGCAACCTCACCATCTTCTATCGCAGATATTTCAACTTCTATTTAACATAGATGGATTTTTTAAAACAAAAATGAAGTCAATTAATGAACAGGCTTTAAGATCATACAAATAACTCCATACGCCTAAAATTTGACGAGCGCCTGATTCCACCACGTGGGTTCCTCAGAGACATACAGTGTTGTGGTGTGTTAGACGCATACCATTATCGTTCACCTATTCTGTCTCATTACTGGTTTATTTATTTGTTGTAAAACGGTTTGAGTTTGGTGTACACCCCACTCCCACCCCCACCCCCATCACGACACACAGAGAGAGAAAATGGGCGTGTAAGTTCGAGTTTTGTAAGAGAGAGAGAGAGTGTGTGAGAGAGAGAGAGAAAGAGAGAGAGAGAGAGAGAGAGAGAAAGAGAGAGAGAGAGGGGGGAAAGATAGAGAGAAAGGGGGGGGGGGAACGAGAGAAAGGGGAGAGAGAAAGACAGAGAGGGAGAAAGGGGGTGGCAGTTGTTGGAGTGAGAGAAAGAGAGATAGAGCGAAGTGGAGAGTGATAGAGAGGTAGAGAGAAAGAGACACACAGAGAGAGGATTATTGAGGAGGGGGGGGGGGGCACGTATGTCCATTTACTAGTCATCTGCAAGTCTCCCATATTGATTCTGTCTTTTAAGTAGCTTTAAACGCATTCGTTTACAATCTCGCTTTGTTTTTCTTTTACATATCTTTGTAACTGCTGCTTTGTCTCGGATCTGCAACAGAATCTGAACGATTTCAGCAACCAGGAAGCAATAAAGCGACAGCATCTGAAACATTGACATATCAAAACATCGCAGTTGTCATATCAATGTTCTGCAATTGTCTGGAGAAAAGAAAATGATAAAGAAAGAAAATACTGCACATTTGGTTTTTGTTGGGATTTTTTTTTTCCTGTTTGTTTTCGCGAGCTTTTTTCGCGTTTAGGCCATTTATTCGTTTATTGTTTGTTTCCTTGTTTGCCTGTTTGTTTGATTTGTTTGGGAATTTTGCTAATGTTTTGAACTTGTGAGTTGAGTCCCTCGAAATCAAATTATTATTATGTTCCATTCCAGTAACGGTCCTTTTAACATGTCGCGATTGACGTAACCCGCGGAGTTGTTCTTTATTGTTGCAAAAATCACGAATTCAAATCTAAAGAGAAAAACAAAATTGAAAACAAAAACTTGTTTGCAGTTGCAGTAGTTTGATCCACGTTCACTAAAAAAAAACCTCAAGTGATTTGTAATCATGTGAGTGCTAAACAGTTTTTCTTCGCCAATATGGCTTCCTTGTCACAACACAAATGTCCGATCTTCCCAACCTTTCGAAGTGACCTTCGCAAAGCACAGATATTATAGATTTGCTAAAACCTAGTGCATACTCCCAGTTGAATTTATTTGATTGAGTCAGGGCCTGCCAGATTTTCCTACATGGAAGGGGCAAAGGCTATGATTTGGGTGCAATTCGACCGAATTCGATTAAATCCATGGTATCATCAATATGCAACCGTTTGCTTTTCAAGGTCACAAGTCGGATCAATCGTATAGTGCCAGACCGATACCTTGTGTTCGCTTAGAGAACAACGTACACATATGACATGAACAACTTTGCAATAAACAATATAATGAGAAAAAACTGAGCTGATCAGGAAGACAGACAACAGAAAAGACTTGGCACAAGAGGAGGGAAGAGAATCTGGCTGGCCCCGACTCAATTCGATTGAATCATAATGGCAGTGTGCACTGGGTATAACGACACGATGTGACCTTCACAAAACAGAGGCATTATAGATCTGCTAATGACAACGTGGAAAACCCATCGCCAAGTGCACGAGCGGACGCAGGTCTTCAGCGCATATTATTGTGGGGTTTCAGGTTACAAACCGCTACAGTCACCGTGCGTGTTTCTTTCTTTTAACTCTTCAGCTCATTGAGAACACACTGTTTTCGAGTATTCAAGAAAAGAAATACATTAGACATAATATTATAGACTTGTCAACTCTTTTCTTTATCTGACACTTAAAAAGGCAGGCGAAAATATGCACACCATGGAATGTGCAAAGTAGTGTTTATGATATGGATACAATAGCTTGAAATGTGTCACAACATTGATTTGGGTCTGCTGCAGATTGGAAATATTAAAAACGTATTGTGTCCACTTTGTCCTTACACAGTTACGGAAGTAACGGACACATAAAAGTGTCCTACAGCTGACCAAATTCAATTTTTTTGACACATTCCGAACTGGCATGCACAGATCAGAAGTACTAATTTGCATAATTTGTAGTATGCATGTTGCAGTCTGTCTTTTCATTTTTCAGCTGAAGAAAATGTGACCTGAATAATAATATGTAGTATGAACATCTTTCATTAATTGTCCCAAAACAGCGTGTATTCCAACCTGTTAGAATGACCCGATTGAATGCGTGTTATCAATAATCAACATACTTAACTTCAACGCAAAATAGCTTTTAACTCGGAAGTGCTAATCATTATACACAGCGACCATAATATCCTCTTCTGTATATTAAAATTTTCTCTGCCAGATTTAAACTTATTGACCATAGCAGAAGCTCCCAACCATAAGAGTTTAATATTCTCCTCTACTGATGCATTGGTCATTGTCAAACATTGACGGAGAGAATGTAATGATGATGTTAATAATGACAATAATAATAATAATTATTATTATTATTGTTATTATTATTGTTATAAGTATTGTTATTGTTATTGTTATTAATTATCATCATCATTATTATTATTATTACTATTATTATTATTAATGTTATTATTATTGTTATAATTATTGTTATTATTATTTTTATTAATTATCATCATCAATATTATTATTATTACTATTATTATTATTATTATTATTATTATTATTATTATTATTATTATTATCGTTATTATTATTATTATTATTATTTATTTATTTTTATTGTTGCTGTTATTACTATTATTATTGTCATTGTCATTATTATTTTTGCTATTATTGATATCATCACTCTCTTCATTCTTATTGTTATTATTGTTTGTAGTAGTAGTAGTAGTAGTAGTAGTAGTAGTAGTAGTAGTAGCAGTAGTAGTAGTAGTAGTAGTAGTAGTAGTAGTAGTAGTAGTAGTAGTAGTAGTAGTAGTAGTAGTAGTATTCAGACGCACACAACTCAAGTATTCTTAAACTTCTTGTCGTGTTTGGTGGCAGAAAAAATATAGGGTGAATCATCCCCAGGTTATGTTAAACCCAAATGCAAAAAAATGCTTAATTGCATACGTTTAGCACCTCTTTCAACAGAGTATGTTTATTTAAGAGGTGGGGGCTCTAGATTCAAAGTCCATCTTTGATATGACCAAACCAAAAGGATGGAGAGTCTTAAAAACTGCCCCAAAAACCCAAGGTTCGGAAGGCCCGGTTCGAGACTGGAACCAATGCCATTCACTCCACAGCCCAGAATAATACCCATTTATCTGACTGCGTGCACCACAGTGTGGCGTGCACCGCCTTAATTAACGTGTGTACTTATATTAGTTGTGTTATCCCTGTGCAAATGTTGACACAAGTATAGAACGAATGTGTCTCCCTTTAAGCTTATCAAAGAGTTATGATCTGATGATCGTCAGAAATATCAGAGATCGTGATCGATGCGATGTTTAGTGAGTGCTGGGTGAGAGAGTGTGTATGTCAAAGTGTGCGATTGCGTGAGTATGTGTCACGATTCGTGATGAATTTGTGGGTATGTTATTAACTGATTAGCCAGAACCTGTGTGCACGTGTGTGTGTGTGTGTGTGTGTGTGTGTGTGTGTGTGTGTGTGTGTGTGTGTGTGTGTGTGTGTGTGTGTGTGATCATTTGTGATGTGTGACTGTGTACGCGTGTGTGTGGGGGATCATTTGTGAGGTGGGTCTGTGTGTTTTGTGTGTGCATGTACGCGTGTGTAAGTGTGAGAGAAAGAGGGAGAGAGAGGAAATAAGAGAAAGAAAGATTGGAAGAAAAAAAGAAAAAGACACAAAAGAGAGGGATATAGAGAAAGGTATACAGAGAGAGACACCGAGAGAGGGAGAGAGACAGAAAGAGGGGGAGAGAGAGAGAGAGAGAGAGAGAGAGAGAGAGAGAGAGAGAGAGAGAGAAAGAGAGGGAGAAGAGGAAAGGAGAGGAGAGGACAGGAGAAGAGAGGGGACAGAGGCAATAGTACGATAGAATTATGATCCGTTACGGTGGAATCAGGGGCTTCTCAATTTTAGGGCATAAAATGGGTTTATTTTTACATGTATCATCTTACAGCGTGTTCATGGTTCTGAGTTTGTTTAAAAATGCCGGCTTCTTTAATTCCATTACTTTGACGAGCGCCTGATTTCACCACGATGCCACACCATAAAGCAGGCATGGACAAACTACGGGCCGTGGGCAGGATCCGTCCAGCAAGCAATTCTAGCCTGGCACGCTTGACCCAGAAATTAATACTGAATGTAGTCTGCGCTGTGAGTGATGACTAAACTTGACAAAACTTTCCTTCAATATTTGAATCAGCCGTTTCCGGCTAGAAGCAATATATATATATATATATATATATATATATATATATATATATGTATCTAATATATCGTGAAATGTCCTTGGGTAACATACTAAATTTTAATTATTGTGTTAATCATCATCGTCACTGACTTAATAATTCCCTTTTTTCTTCTTTTTTCTTTTTACTTTGTTTAAACATAACAATTCGCACCAGGTCAGAACATTTTTACATAACCTACAAATATCGGCACCTCAATCAGCACACTTGACATATTTTTAACGAGCTATATTATAGTATCAAATTTATTTTCGCTTTTGACGGCTTGGGTATTTCAACCAATTTCATCCAGATTTCCTCCTGTTTTTCCCCACAAGATTTTCGGAATCGCTTATTAATCATGCCGGCGACTAGACCACGCTTTCCCATACCTGTCACATAAAACACGCAACTAGACAAGACATTTCGCTCACTGCTGATTTCGTCATTGACCCCACTATAATAAGCATTTTCGTTTCGTTTTCTTTTTTATGTCTGTATTTTTACACCTCTAACAACGCAAGTTAGATTATATTGCGAGACCTGCTTTCAGCTCTTCTAATCATGACCAACCCGGGAGGAGAGGGATACAACATCCCAGCAATAAGACCGAGACTCGTTCTCGCTATAAATTCTTTCGCACATGAAACTTGAGCGTTTTCTCCATGTCTTTCGGGAAAGAACCGAACTCTGGTCTCCTGCGTACGACGGTGAAGTACCTAACCTGTACACCATAGAAGCTGGGTTTTCGCCCTTCCGAACACCTAAATCTCTCCTCATTTACCTTGGCATGAATGTTCCATCATTCTTTCGTGTATCGACATGTGAAGATGCTGTTGGCGCTCCATCATAGACCGAGCACGCAAAACTAGGAACATTAACCCTTTAGCGACGTAGCAGACACGAGTCTGGGTAGTAGTTGTAGTAGTAGTAGTAGCAGCAGCAGCAGCAGCAGCAGCAGCAGCAGCAGCAGCAGCAGCAGCAGCAGCAGCAGCAGCAGCAGCAGTAGTAGTAGCAGCAGTAGTAGCAGTAGTAGTAGAAGTAGTAGTAGTAGTAGTAGTAGTAGTAGTAGTAGTAGTAGTAGTAGTAGTAGTAGTAGTAGTAGTAGTAGTAGTAGTAGCAGCAGCAGCAGCAGCAGTAGTAGCAGTAGTAGTAGTAGTAGTAGTAGTAGTAGTAGTAGTAGTAGTAGTAGTAGTAGTAGTAGTAGTAGTAGTAGTAGTAGTAGTAGTAGTAGTAGTAGTAGTAGTAGTAGTAGTAGTAGTAGTAAGAGATTTACAGCATTTGCTTCACACTAAGGTAATATGATAAGTGCCAAAGGTTAGAGATGTTGCAGGAGAGTAACAAACACAAAACTGGAGTAGAGATAAGGACGACAGATGTTTGGTAGTAAAGAAGGAGCGAACCATAACGGGGCACCCTCCAACCACGCACAAACATGAGTCCGATCAGTATTAGACCAACGGCAAAGTTGCGGCACGTTTCGAACCATCATGCACAAATCTGAAACAAGGATTTCCATTATGTCATAGTATGCATGTTTGGACTGCATTTTGGGGTTTTAAATTGTTTTAATGAACTGAAAAATCAAAATTAATAACAGTTTCGCTTCTTTTTAAGAAAATGTCCCGAACAGTTCTTCTATAAGCGTTGCTGCAGAATGCATCTTCGTTACGTTAACTCATCAGACTGGATACAGCATGTATGTGCATATGTGTAGGTGCATGTTTGTGTGTGTGTGTGTGTGTGTGTGTCTTTGTGTGTGTATGTGTGTGTGTGTTTGTGAGTGTGTGTGTGTGTATGTGTGTGTGTTTGTGAGTGTGTGTGTGTGTATGTGTGTGTGTGTGTACGCGCGCACACGAGAATGTTCTCAACGTCACAGAAGAGGGTGTGGTCTACATCAGTATCAAGTCACTGAGAACGCCCATTCTTTTCCTTCCACAGTCTTTTTTAAGTCGCACCGTTTTGGGACAATCTAAAAGGAAAAACACAACTTCGTTATCCTTGATTAGTCTCTTTATTGACTTTTCTCTTATTAAAACTTAAACAGGCAGCCAACGAGACGTATACTATGATATCATAGATATCCAGATTCGTGTTTCTGACGTGTGTATAATAATCTAAAATTCGCCTCAGCATTGCCTTTGGTCTGCAGCTGAACGGACAAAAAATATTGTGTCCCCGACGTGTTGAAAGGGTTAACTCGTCTCCCTGGACACGTTAATACATGGGCTCACCACACCACACGCGAGAGAGTTCTCAACGTCACAAGAGAGAGGGTGGTCTTCAGCAGTATTAACTCTATCTGTGTCAAACAGTGATACATCAATGTTTTTCTTTACTCTTTTTAAGCATGTGCTGATAACTTGCTGTACAGAAAGAGGTAAAAATGGGAAAAAAGGGGGGGGGGAGGAGTGGAGTTTTAAAAGAATCGTGTAACTATAACAGTAAGCACGTTAGACGACGTTTGAGGGAGAAGACAGAGAGACAGAGAGAGAAAAAGAGAGAGAGAAAGAGAGAGAGAGGGAGGAGGGGGGAGAGAGACAGGGAGAGAAAAGAGGGAAGGAGGGAGATAGAGAGATAAACATAAGAGAGAAAGAGAGAGGAAGAGAGAGAGAGAGAGAGA
>NW_004797673.1:716645-717717 GCF_000002075.1 Aplysia californica
TAGGCAAAGACAGAGAGAGGGGGGAGGGAGGAAGGGAAATGATCACTATTAGAGCTATGGTTTTTGTACAATTCTAAAACGCATTGAGCGCTTTCGTGGTGGAATAATTCTATAAAAATTTAATATACCATTATCATGATTATTTGAATGAGCAGACAACTTTACAGGATCCTGAACCGGTTTCTAAGCAGTGAGAAATCTTACCTAGATAATCTCTCCAGGCAGAACATGTCTATGTTGTTTCTACAAGCTACAATTTAGTTCATAACATGTATGACGACATGGTGAAATCAGGCGCTCGTCAATATTTGGGCATATGGAGTTATTGGTATCATCTTAAAACCTGTTCCTTTTGGTGAAAAAATAAATCCGTCTATGATGAATAAAAGTCGAAATATTTGCGATTGAAAATGGTCAGGGTCGCCTGGTTTCAGATGTAAAATTAGCTAGAAAATGGCTGCCAAAGTTTGGTAACTGCCATAGCCTGAGAATCCTTGGAAACTGAAAATTTACATGTTATGAACCTTTAATCAATGTTTTTCAGGAAAATAGACACAAAAAACATATTTTTAAATGGATATAAAAGGTGTTGAGGTAAAAAAAAAAAAAAAAAGGAAAATTAGAAAAGTATGCCAATAGGCCAATAAAATATCGATTTCTTTGATTTCATTTTTTTTTTACCAGCGCCTGATTTCACCACGATGCCTCACATTTTGTTGGACTTGATTTGCTGGCTTTGTGCAAATTGGTAAGTCAGTTTAGAGATAAATTGATGCCTGTCTATTTCGAGCCTCCCAAATCATTTGATGTCGACGCCATGCTGTGTTGAAAATATTTTAAAGATACTTTCTACAGTGACAAGGTAGAAGGCAAGAGAGGAACAGGGAGACTGCCTAATAGAAGATCGAAACAGGATATAGAAACTTAGCTTGGATCCAAAATAGTTCAGGCTGATAGAATGGCAAGAGACACAGTGTTTTAAAGCAAAAAGGTCAGAAAAGCAACGTCCAACTAATGGAATGCCAAGAAGAAGAAGAAGAAGAAGAAGAAGAAGAAGAAGAAGAAGAAGAAG
>NW_004797673.1:719097-722169 GCF_000002075.1 Aplysia californica
TGTGTGTGTGTGAGAGAGAGTGAGAGAGAGAGAGAGAAAGAGAGAGTGGGAAGCAGGGATGTGAGTATTTATGTGAGCGTGTATGTGTTTGTTTATGAGTGTATGTACGTCTGTTTGTGTTTATTGCGTGTATACATGTGAGTGTGTGGGGTTTTTTTGGGGGAGTTATTGTTTTGTTTATTTTTGTTTTGTTTTGTTGTTGTTTTTTGTTTTTTTTATTGGGAATGTTCTTGTTTTGTTTTTGGGGATTTCTTTTGGTTTCGGGGGGGGGGGGTGGCGGTGGTCGCGTTATCCCCATTTAGTTCTTTTGCGAATGTTCTGATTCGCATTTTAAGTTGATTAATGTCGACATTTCATTTTGTGAGTGAAATCAGGCGTTCGTTAAAATAATGAAAACGAAGTAAAGTCATTTTTTCGCTGGGTTAGCAATTTTTATCGAATTTTGTTTTTTGGCTCAATACCTTTCATTGTTTTTAAAACATACTTCCTGGGTAGATTGTACTAAGGACTCTTAAGCTATGAAAATCACACAACTTTGACCGCCATTTTCCTGCTAATTTTACCTTTGAAAACAGGCGACCCCGCCTCCTTTATTCAAGACATAATATGGGTATTTTTTCTCCGGAAAAAAACATATGGACTCCATAATATTATGTATAAAACGAACGAGCCCGTGATTCTATCACGTGGGCTACACACTAAAGTTCACTCAAACGGCTGAAATGGCGAATTTCTTTGAAAATCGCGAATTCAAGTCGCTTGCAAAAAAAAAAAAATCTCAGTAAACAGTAGGCTTAGGAATCCAGAGGGCGCTTTGCCGACACATCAGACAGTTGTGTTTACGCTGCATTTGTCTGCGCGGCAAATCCTGTGTAGATAGCGGACGTGGCTAATCAGGTCAATGGGTGCACCGTAATGTCAGCTTCAGAGAGTGCAGAGAGATAATCGATGTCCTGCTGCCTCTTTATTGCGTCATCTAATCCTTGTTCAGTGTTTTGCATAACTCGTCGTGTAGAGCATAATGGGTTCCTTGCTAAATTGTAATACTTCCAGCTCGCATTAACGCTTTGTGTGCCAAGATTTAACAGCATAAAATCGATATAGTTATAATGCGGAAAGAAATGCAGAGATATAGTGACACACGGTACAGATAGAGTTAAGAGATGTTTCGACTTTACTCTTCTGTTGGCTGAAATCTTCGGCCTTGCGCGCTCATAGGACTTGATTATGTAGTTGCGAGCGTCGTAAACCACTCACCAAAACAAAATTTATTCGGCTAACTGTCACTAACTTATGGAGCCCATCTCTTCTGAGGTCAAGTCCCTCATGCAATCACACATTTTGTCTATATACAGAGCGAATTTTCTTGCTCCTTCTTTTCTCTAGTTTAGTCCTCCACACAGAGAGGAGGTCGCGTCGGTAGCCTAGTGTTTAGGCTACGGACTCGTAATCGTGAGATTGCGGGTTCGGGGGTTCAAGCCTCAGCTCGCTCCGACGTTGTGTCCTTGGGAAAAGCACTTTACACGAACTTCCCACTTGGCTCAGTCCTTTCGGAGACGGACGTTAAGCTTGGAGGAACTGCCTCTTTAATAACCTAATAGTGTTGATAGGGGCGTAAACCCCATACCATTTTCACAGAGAGGAGGCCATGGTGGTTCTCTCACCTCGTCCAAGCAGAGAAATCGTCCTACAATAGTGCGTCCACGTACGTCTGACTACGCTTAAAACAAGACAAAAAATGTAATCGTTCTGCTTAATATTCTCAGATCTTTGCGTAGTATGGGTCTTAAAGTGTGTGTGTGTGTGTGTGTGTGTGTGTGTGTGTGTGTGTGTGTGTGTGTATGTGTGTGTGTTTGTTTGTTTTGTTTTGTTTGTTGTTTTCTTGGGTTTTTTTTGTTTTGTTTGTTGTTTGTTTTTGTTTTTGTTTTGTTGTTGTTTTTTGGGTTTTTTGTTTGTTTGTTGTTTGTTGTTTTGTTTTGTTTGTTTTTTTGTGTTTTTTGGGGGGGTCAGGATGTGTCGCTGTCTCAAAATGAGCAATCTGTAGGCTAGGTTCTCCTGTGAATGCACCCATAGAGCCGTTTTTAATATTCTGCGAAAATATATACACTTTTTATTAGTCAATTAGGATTTTTTTTAAATAATAGTTTTCTTTGGTCGCTGGCCTGCAGAAGTGGCATGCAAAGTTTCGTGGGCATAGGTCAATTAGAATGTTAGCTAGAATTTCTTTTAATGCTGACTGACAAGCTTATAGCCATCTTTCTCTGGGCTCCACGTTAACTCTTTCAGACAGCAGCGTACACATTGCAATTTGCCCAATCAGCAGCAAATCAAAGGCAATAACGCGTTTCATTTGAATCACCATACACAAATCTTAAAAACCTATTTGCATCTTTTACAGTACACATGTTGTTTTTAATTTCTAGATTGTCCCTTTGGAACATTATAAGAAGAGGTACAGCGTATTCCTCTTCTCATAGATTCCCTTAAGGGTCATTCAAGCTTACAATGGCAAAAACTCGGAAAATATGAAATGACTGAGAGGTCCCAGAAAAGAGTTACTGCTATTAAAATATTGTAAACCGACTTGATATAGAACCAGGAAATGTGTTATCATCTTCGCTAAGTGCTCGACATAATTCTAGCAATTTTGTGCAAACTTCTCAATCTATCTTTTAAAAAATTATAGTATTGTTGCGTGTCTCTATGGTTACCAGCAAATCAATAGCAATGACGTTGTAACAACCCACCTTCGGTAGACCGGGTTTCACCAAGTAAGAAAAAAAATTGTTCTTTGAACGAAATGGAAACTTCCCCACATGCAGTAAGCTAAGCTCTGCCGTTCAACAAAACAGAGAAAAGATTCAAAAGACTCACTCAGCTGTAACGTCCCGCAACACTTCCTACCTGTTCGTTCGAGCAATCTCCTTGTCTTGAGTAATTGACTGAGCAGACTGATTATTCTAAAATAAAATAAAATAACGGCGCTTTCTTTCCTCAAAAGGCTCACACGAGTGCACTCGCGCGTACACACACACACACACACACACACACACACACACACACACACACACA
>NW_004797673.1:722269-726582 GCF_000002075.1 Aplysia californica
ACACACACACACACACAAACAAAACACACACACACACACACACACACACATGAATACTCATGAAGTGTTATTTCAAAAGCGGACGTCGAAAGAATATTGACAGGAACCGTTCCCAAAGAGACACTTTTTTCTGGTTTTGCTGTTATTTAGGAGACGGATGCACATCAAATACACGCACGAACACAATTTTACGTTTCTTTGATTTCGCACAATGTTTCCAAGCCTGATTTTTAAAGGTAAATTTTGAGTGACAATATCTCAAGCGTTTTTTAACATAGATGAAATATCAATGTGCCAGTTGATGCAGAATTTATTTAGCTTTAAACTGGTATGTTGCATGAGTGGTTAATGCAGAGCTTAATGCGATGATTGAGTGATTACATTTTCAAGTTTCTTTTGGACGCCACTTATCTCCCCATCATTCATCTGTCTCTCCTGTCCCCTCTCCCCCACCAACACCCCGTCCTTTCTTTTTTCCTCAACCCTGATTATCCAACGCCAACCTCTCCCTCCCATTCCCTACCCCAGACTCTTCATCCCATTGCCCCGTCCCCTCACATTCCCTACTCCTCAAGCCACCGGTAACTCCACCCAATTGTCCACAGTGAGCAGTACCGAGGCCCTAGTTAATACGTCATTGGCTATGGCACATCCACTACCGTTCCCACAAGGAGCACAGTAAATTAATTATTAAGTTTTGCTGGTGCAAGAACTTAGCTTCATTAGAAGTCATATAACATTAAAGATTAACAAATCTGTTCATTCTTTATGGATTTTATTTTTTTGTCTATGCCAAGCATAATCACAGTAGGTTAATTCCAATTGACTACATTTTGCGATGAAACTCTAGTACATGTTAACAGAAGACAGTCTACGCAATAAATTATGTAAACATCTGGTCTACTTTGTATTTACTGGCCTTATTTCTGCCCATTTAGATGGGGGGGTTTTATCACTAAAGGTGGGTAATTCGGTTTTCTTGGCTTAATCCAGCAAGTTCGAGTGGCTGATGGGGAAAAAACTGAGAGTCTGCAGGGGATGGCTAAGTTTTGTAAACACAAAGGTCATCTTTGCGAGATGAGCTCACTGTCCCTTTTGTTGTGGGGTAGAGAGTGTTGACGGTTATGGGCTTTAGGTGATGAGGGGACCATACCAAACTCCTTAATTCAAACAAAAATAAGCCTAAAATGATTTATTTTTACCTCTTTAGACTAACATTTATGAAACTCAGGAACGAACTTTCACTGGAGGATTTCCCTCATCACTCTGTTCTCAGGCCTAGCAGTGAAGGGGTTAAGCTGAGACATTTTCTGAGAGGAGTAACCACAGGGGGCGTTTGTTTTGTCGGAAAATGGCGTTTCATCTGATATTGTCTTACTTCTAGGATAAAAAGTATAGCATTACTATTCTATTCCAATTATTATCCTTTTAAAAAAAAACTTCTCTTGCAAATAGCGTATTCCATTATCTATATCTGTGATACATTTACGAAAAGAAGAAATTAACGGGGCATTTTATTATTATTTTCCCCTGGGGGTTCAAGAGCACCAGCTTGAGTCTAATTGTATATTGTCACATGTCATAATTATTCCGTCGTTTACCAGAAAAGCTCCGAAGACGAAGTCTGGTGGAGAATGTCACTGTCAGAACAATCCAGCTAAACACTTGTGTTTACTTGGCTGCGGCATAAAGGTTACTGGAGTAATATCATAGTGCAAGTGCCTGGAATGTTTTATCGACGCTATGGTAATTAATGTGCCTGTACTTTATTCGTTTGTTGGTTGATTTCGTTTTTGTTTTTTTTGTTTTTTTTGGGGGGTTGTTGTTTTTTTTGTTTTGGTTTGTTGTAGTTGTTTTGTTTGTGATTTTGTTTTTGTTGTTGTTGTTTTTGTTGGGGAGGGGGTTGTTGTTATTTTTCAATGCTGGTAATTTGTGCATGTTAGAAAATGACTCTTTATCAAGGAGCGATTATGTTTTCAGACATGGGGAAAAAGGTCAAGATTCATGCACGAAAGAGTGAACAAAGGATTTTTCAAAAAAGAGAGACGGTTCAGAATGAATGGAAACGGTAACAACAGGTCTCCTGGCTGGTGGCCTGTTGGGCTCACTACCGAAAGTTCATGGGTTCGGACCCCGTCAGTGGCACGACGTTTTGTCCCGGAGAAACACATTTTGATACTACATTAATTTCCTTTACTTAACCCGGGTGGAAATGCGTACATGGTTATAGATAACAAGGAAATAATATTATCTTATCAGTTTGTTAGAGATTGAGTGCTCAATTGACTGCTTGTACTATGGGCTTCCCGGGAATCAGAAAATGTTTCTGAGTGTTCAAGGACCTGCTTGTCAGGTAGTTTAGATTATAAAGCGCCTAGAGCTTTCTGTTAGGCGGGAAAATGCTCTATACACAATATACTATTCTATTTAATATAATTAACATAATAATAAAGTGTCTCCAGTGTCGCCTTTTTTTGTTTTAGCAGTGGCTCTAAAACATTCCTTGCGACACAAACTTTTGTGGACGTGTTTTGAGGATAGGTATACGACATTGATTTGTCCTAACGTGTCTATTATGGGTCGAAAGATCAGAAATATTATAAGAGAAGAATTGCTGCTGACTCTGCTAAGAGGTTTAGGCAAAGTTTCGTTTTTACTTGAAGGATTCTACACATATTGTCCGTATTTTCAAATAAAATCAATTTAAAAGAAAATAATAATATGAAATTTCGAGCTCATGAATTTATACATGCACAAATTTAGAAATCCTTTTGATCTCATAAACCCAGACAGGTCTTGGTATAATGCCATTTGTCATTTGACAGCGTTTCAGTAAATAAGTGTATACTAATGTGGTTACGTGTTTGGGTGTGATTGTGTGTGTGTGTGTGTGTGTGTGTGTGTGTGTGTGTGTGTGTGAGTGAGTGTGTGTGTGCGTTTGTGTGTATGTGTTGTATGTGTCTGTGTTTGTGCGTGTAAGTGTGTGTTTGTGAATAGGGTAGTGTGGTAAAGAAAATGAGAAAGAGGGGGAAGAGAAAAACAAAGCAACCATCCATTCGCAAAGGGGGGAGAGAGAGAAAGAGAGAGAGAGAGAGAGAGAGAGAGAGAAAGGGGGGGGGGGTGAGAAGGGCAGAGAGTGAAAGAAGGAGAGAGAGAGAAACAGAAAGAAAAGTGGAGTATTCATGCGCGTGTGTGTACCTTTAATTGTAGCTATACAAAGACTGGACCTGGAGTCAGGAGATTCGAGTGAGCGCTGGAGGGAAGACCTTTGAGGGTTTGTGTGTGAGGGAAGAGAGGAGAAGGGGGGGGGTGAGGAAGAGGGCGTCAGAGAAAAGAGATCAGAGCAAATAAACTACATAGCCGCAGGCGAAATATGGGGATTCTTCTTCATGGTATAAATGGTCCTAACAAACAGACCGGTGCGTGTAAAGAAGAATCTGTTGATCGAGTAATCGAACAGTCCGCATGGATGGGGAGAGAGAGGACTGGAAGAAGCGATGACGGCAAAAAAAAGAATAAGATTGAGTACGTGATAAGCATAATAGGCCATCTCCTTTCTGGGAACTAAGATCAAATGTGCTGGGGATTCGGTGTTTCCTTTTATTCACCAGGGCGTACGAATGAAAGCGATCTTTGAAAAGAAGCGAATCCGTAGCGTGCATGCGCTGGGTAATGACTCGAGCAAGGCAGTCGATGCAACAAGAGAAGATTTGAGGGTTGCTCTTCCATTGGGTTTTTTTTTATTTTTTATAGTAGAGGGTTTTACGGCGCTCGCAACTACATAAGCTTCCATTGGGTGCTTGAAGTTCGATTCTGCCAGAAAACGCTTGTTTGGCCGGTATTTTTCTCTCTTCTCTGTTATTGGTATGCTGTAAATTTATACAATTGTATATCTTCTGAGTTGATTTTTGCTTTGTTTTTACCCTGCTTTTTCTATTATTTTCCTCCTCCTCCTCCTCCTGCGACTCCTCCTCCTCCTCTTACGACTCCTCCTCCACCTCATCCCCCTCCTTCTCTTCCTCCTCCTCCTTTTTCTCCTCTTTTTCGTTTTCTTTTTCTTCCAGCTCCCCACTGTTTCCTGCTTCTTCTCTTCCTGCTCCTTCTCATCCCCCTCCTCCCCCTCCTCCCCCTCCTCCTCCTCCTCCGATCCCTACTCCTTCTCCGCCTACTAATCCTCGTCGCCACCATCGTCAGAATGAACATGAGCATCACCTCGGCTGTACTTAAATGTGACATAAATAACTACTTTCATAATTTGAAAATAAAACGATAATAGCCTAAAGATGATGGGGGTAACAATAATAATATTAATA
>NW_004797673.1:729362-731214 GCF_000002075.1 Aplysia californica
ACACACACACACACACACACTCAAAACACCCACACACGCGTACACAATACCCCAAGTACCCATCCTCGTGTTAACCCGGTCTATGAGTTTGCACCGAGGACTTCTTGTTTGTATCTAGTAGGGCTTGAACCCTGGCCTTGCAACCCACTGACATCGGAATTTCAAATATCGACCAGCAGTAAACGATATAAGATTTCCAAAAAGGAACGAACAGACAGCTATAGAAATTCATTCGTACCAACTGCAGTGAGGTTACTGAACACGCAGGGCTACCAATCAAACACACAGAGAGAGAGAGAGAGAGAGAGAGAGAGAGAGAGAGAGAGAGAGAGAGAGATTGTTTTACGGAGCGTGATGTCATGTATTTACTAATGTCCTGTCTTGTTGTGAGTGTATGCGTTAATGCACCTAACCTTTGTGTAACGTCTACTGCCATTGTTAACGACCAAGACAAAAACTCCCTGCGAGATGAACAAAGATTGTCATTGTCATTGTCATTGTCAATTATACCTGACTGAATGATACGTAACATCAAATCAGATAGACAGAAATACTCAACTTTTGAAAGATTTTAATATTGAAAGTCTAACTCACGTTTGTTTTGGTTTAGTATGTTTTCTTCGTGTTTTTTTTTCATGCAACTGCGAGCAGCCTGACCTTTACACCACAGACGCTAATCCCATGCGTTTCAAATTATAGTAATAGTCAGACAATACTTACTGCATTTACCAGACCTTTCACTTTTTGGCCCGAGGTAACATGCGCTATCCTGTTGGAATACTGTACTCTTTAGAATTATTATTACTTTTTACTTTTTCATCTTCTGTTGCCGCTAAACGACGAGGAGGGATGCAGGTTTGTGTTGAAGGCTAACTTCAGCTCTTTTCATGGAGTTGTTGTAGTTTCTCAGAGTTCCCTTGTCTCACTCAGCTCATCTCTTGCGTGGTCTCCCTCTTCTTTTGAAAGCCTGAGTGCTTGATGTTATTGCCTCTCCACGGTAGCTGACTAGGAAGCATTCGTGACAAGTAGGCCAACCATATTTACTATTGCAGATTTTAGTTTTAGAAAGAGTTTTGCGGCATTTGCAACACAATAAGGTCATAATATATGTGCCGAGAAATAGATGTGTTACAAGACAGTAAGGTACACACAAAAGAAGTAGGAGAGATGAGGGTATCAGAAGTTTGATAGGAAAGAAGGAGCAAACTACATCAGAGCATCCGCCAACCACCCATTATTGTAGGTTTACGGTCGTAATTGTTCAAGACAATGATGGCAGAGGACAAAAAAATGATAATCTTAAGACCAGTGGACGTTTTGAACAGGCTCATTATAATATTCAAGGAGCAACACAGGGGAGGGAAGTGGGAAATGGCCGTTTGTACAGGTGATTGTCTTGGACCAGGTAGCCGGTAGAGTAGGTTCAGCTGTGCTGTGCGGGTGTAACAATGATTGGCTAAGAGAATAATTAAATATTAATTTAACTCGTTTATCGCCATCATCAAATTAAATATATTTGCTCAACAAATTGAGGGGGGGGGGGGCAGAAAATATGTAAATAGTCTAAGTCATATTTTGATAAAAATAGAGCTCTTGGTCACGGCCGGGAGTCTACACAACATAGCAATAATTGAATGAGATGACTAGTATCTAACTAGGAGTATTTTCACCATACTTTTAATCCTGTTGTTGTTGTTTGTTTGCTTGTTTGTTTGGGGCTCTTTTTTCTTTTTTTTCTTCTTTTTTTTGAGGGGGGAGGGTATTGAAAAAATCAAACAAAAAGAAACACCTACCCCCCGTAGGTGTTTCTTTTTGTTTCATTTTTTTTTCATTTTTAAAAATATTTCATATA
>NW_004797673.1:732242-735316 GCF_000002075.1 Aplysia californica
GTTTTGCTCTCACGCTCTGGCTCTTTTGCTCTCACCCCTTCATTCTCTTTCTCGCTCTTTTGCTCTCTCTCTCTCTCTCTCTCTATCTATCTATCTATCTATCTATCTATCTATATATCTATTTATCTATCTCTTTATCTATCTATCTATTTATCTATCTATCTGTCTATCTGTCTATTTGTATCTATCTATCAATCCTCTCTGCCCACTTTCTTTCTCCATCTGTCTGTCTGACTTCCTCTCTCTCTCTCACTCACTCTCTCTTTCTTTCTTTCTCTCTTTCGCTCTCTCACTTAATTATTTTAAAAATTGTCTCTGTCGTTTTGCATATTATGGAGGAACTTGAAGGAACATTTTTTCCCCTAAATATGAAAAAAAACGAGTCTGAAACAGTTGTTTTTGTATGCATTGGTTCACATTCAATAAGTTTTAAGCGTAACATTTTGAGAAAATATTCATGTTGCCTTTGGAAACGGCAGACATATTGGATTTATTTTTGGGGGGGGGCATTTTTATGGTTGGCGATACATTTTTCTATTCATGTTTTCGTTTGTCATGACAAGTCATTTGTTTGTTTCTTCGAAATTATGTTGCAGACACATTACTTCAGTTCATCTATTGAAAAAATATGTAAGTACTTTTTAAAAATATAATTTAGGACGACCAAAATGAAATTGTTAGGGTAGGGTAAATGAGCCTTACACAACAACGTAATTAAATTGATGCAGTAATAAATTTTTAAATATTTTTTTAAAGTACACCCATGCAAAGTTTGAAATCATCATCATCATCACCACCATCATCATCGTCATCCTCTTCATCATAATCAATTGCCAGATCTGCGACAGACATCGGCGACCCCCGTTCGCCATTCATTTCTGTGTTCGAATGCTTTGGAAAGGACTGTATCATCCTAATCTTCCCGTCACCCATATGTTTAAGATTTAATTTGCCTTCAATTGTACCATTGAGAGTTAGTTGTTCAAGGCCCCAGTGTCTATTCAAGTGTCCCAGAAACTGCATCTATTGTCTCTTCCTAATTACTTTTTTTTTTAAAATCACATGGGCTTCTTCAAGTCCTACCTCATTCAACTTTTTCTTTAAAAAAATTTCCAAACAATCACTGTCTTTAGAGACTGTTAACTAGCAATTGTGGTGTAACAGTCAGGTTCTTTGCAGTCAAACGTAGGAGACCCGAGTTTCATTCCCGGGGAGGGAGATGTTTTTTATCGAGTATTTCGGCCTTTCTGATGGGATTTTGTATCCCTCTTAGCCCGGGTTGACCCTGACAGGCAGATCGGAAGCTGGCCTCCTAAATAACCCAATTTGTGTCGATGAAGGCGTAAAATAAATCTACTTTAATAATGTACGATTTCTTGTTAATGTAGACAGCATACTAGTCTCTGTTGCATGAGCAGGATATGTCGTTGCCCGCATCTGGCAGTTATCCCCCCAATATCGCCTTACTCCAATACCCCAAATTACGTCTTGGCATAGAACATAGAACATAGAACCTTTCCCTTCCACGTGACCTGACTAGCACTATTGATTGGCCGCCAATAAGGACGATTTCAGGGGGAGCAAGTCTTGACAGACGAGAGATCGCCCCTGTGGTGCTCTAGAGTGCTCGCCCTTGCTTGATAAGGATCATTGCGGTGAACGAAGAACAAAATTGCCATCCATTTGGGTAAACAGATGGGACGGAATGGACAAGGACAGAATTCGTATGGGGTTTTCTATGGCTCGCCAATTCGTTTTCGGCGATCGACTAACAAGGTGTGAGTTGGACGAAGCCTGGTTTATTGTAGAACTAATAGACAGGCACAGCCAAGACCGGCTTGAATACGATATCGGTTCAAACGTATCGGATATCCTTTTTATACATTATTTTTACATTTTGTTCCTTTTCTTTGTCCCGTGTACCTTTTTATTAAAATGCTGAGAGTTTTTTATTTTATTTCTATCATAATGACAATTTTTTTAAAAGTAAACTGGGATGATTTTGACAACTTTTCTGGCAACATGTTTTGATACCGGTTCTAAAGGTTTCTATTGAAATCTTCCCTTTTCTTGTGATCTCGAGTTATAACAAAAGGATGAACAACAACATTTTTTTTGTCATTAGGAAACTGTAATGTGTTTGATAATGTTAGTAGCAGTATTGTAGGTGCGAATACTTTACTGGTATTCAAACGTACCAGATGTCCTTGTTTTATTGCAGATCGGCGCCAGACGACATGCAGAAGACGCCATTATGTTGGCGGCGTACTGAAGAAGTCACATGGCTGAGATGCTTTATAATTATTACTTACTGATTTTAATTGGACAACAGACACACCCCCACACACACCCACACACACACACACACACACACACACACACACACACACATAAACACACACACACACACACACATTCTCACACGCACACACCCTTGCTCGTACACACAGAGCAAAATAGAAACAACTATGTTGAAAACGGTACCGGTGTGATTTGGTGTCATGTAAAGATGAGAAACAAAAATCGTGGTGCCCGTTAAAAACATTATTTTTAGGAAAACTATGACTATAATAATATAACCTTAAAACTGATTTCTTGATATTTTCGTCCTCTTTTGTTATTTTTAAATATTTTCTTCTGTTGTTTATTCGGTTTTGTCTCTCTCTTTTTCTCTTTCCCCTTCTCTCTCTTTCTTCCACCCCCCCCCCTCTCTCTCTCTCTCTCTCTCTCTCTCTCTCTCTCTCTCTCTCTCTCTCTCTCTCTCTCTCTCTCTGTCTGTCTCGTTCTAGGTTTTCCTGTTATCAGAAAAAACAAGACCACCTCCCTCATTCAACGTTTCTTTCCAATTTCCATTAAATTTTATTAGGAACAGTGCGCCAACGCCCATCCAACGTGTTATTATCGTTTCTTTTGTCTCATAGCGTCCTTGGATTATACTGCTGAAGGCAAACTGTTCCAGCGGGCAGCCAAGTGTGAATGGCCTGTGCAGGAGATTGGACCCCTAGCCTTTCTGATTGTGTTCTTTCTAATAAAGTAAGACAAAGCGTTGGGCAAAGAGGATGGAGGGGGAAAAA
>NW_004797673.1:737751-741196 GCF_000002075.1 Aplysia californica
ACACACACACACATACACACACACACACACGCAGAGAGAGAGAGAGAGAGAGAGAGAGAGAGCGAGCGAGAGAGGGAGGAGGAGAGCGAGAGAGGAGGAGAGCGAGGGAGGAGGAGGATAAGTATGGATGCGTACTGTCAGAATTGACGGTAAGAGTACGTGTAGAAAAACAAACATATCGAAAAATGTGTTTGTGTGTGTATGTGTATGTGTGTGTGAGTGTGTGTGTGTGTGTATATTATGTGTTGGTTTGTGTGTGTATAAGACAATACGTGTTTATTAGTGTGTAAATGCATATATGTGTGTATGTGTTAGGGGTCTGACTATATGGCCAGACAAACAGACCGACAAACATAATGATACAGATAAACAGACAGACAAAAAGACAGACAGATAGACAGACAGAAAGAGAGACAAACAGACAGACAGAAACACAGAAACAAAAGGACGGGTATAGGAAAGGAAATAAGGAGTAGATGGGTGCTCACTGACTGACAATACCCTGTTTTCAAGAGACTTTCGCTATGGACAGGCCTCATGGAAGAAAGCTGCTTCCAGCGACATATCTCTCCTCAAAGCTGTTAGCTGATTAATGTTTTCTTTCCCACCAGCGGACTGAGAGAAGGAGTGCGTCATTGTGATCTCGGCTCAGAAGTTCCGCGACCAAATCTGGCTCTCAATGCTGCAGCTGTGGCTGGTATTGTTTTCATCATTGTTTTTATTCAATGTTATGTATAACAATAAGGCCTATTTTAGGGTCTTTAAGGGGGTACTACGTGACAGACAGACAGACAGATAGATAGATAGATAGATAGATAGATAGATAGATAGATAGATAGATAGATAGATATTAAAATTATGGTATTATGTATAAATAATATGCGAGTAATCGTGGTGAGACCAGGCGCCCGTCAAAATAATTAAATTAAAGAAACTGGCATGTTATTGTGCATTGATTTGTTTTCTTGATATGGCTTTTTGGGGAGATTTGTTTGTTTGTTTGTGTTTGTTTGATTTTTCGGCTCAACACCTTTAATGTCCATTAAAAACACTTTTATGTGTGGTTTCTACATTTCAAAGAAGGTTGATCAAAGTAACAAAAATGTAAATATTATGCCGTTTCAAGGACACTACTGGAATGAGATGATACTAAGGCTAGACGCGCACAGCAGGGCAATTTTAGTTGCGCAACAGTTGCTGTGTCCGGACAACTTTTTTTATTCACCACGCAGAGAGGGCTGTAAAACACTTACCAAAATATCGAGCTTCACGCACGAAACGTCGGGGAATAAAGAAGAAATAAATTATAATTCATGCAGTAGGTCAAAGTATAAAAGTGTCTCGCTTGTAGGTCAAAGTATAAAAGTGTCTCGCTTGTAGGTCAAAGTATAAAAGTGTCTCGCTTGTAGGTCAAAGTATAAAAGTGTCTCGCTTGTAGGTCAAAATATAAAAGTGTCTCGCTGGTAGGTCAAAGTATAAAAGTGTCTCGCTTGTAACGTGTACGTTTTCAACTATTATTGGCACAAGCATGAAAATACACACACGCCATGAAAACAGAGTTTGACAAGAATAAATGAAGGTGGGTTTTTTTAAAGCAACAGTAGGCTGTCATCATTACTGACTTCCTTCTTGGACGCCATGGACTGTAACTCCTCTCCTTTAAGTCGTTTCCATGGCTTATTGGAAAGAAAGTTTATACTCTGGACTAAGACTTGTCTTTCCTCTGGACTCAGATCTTCCCAGTTCTCAATCACAGCCTCACAAACCTCGACCCCAGCTTTCTTTTACTTATATCTCTGTCAGCATATTCATCTGAGTTCTTGTTGTACAGAACAGGTTTCTTTCCAATGATAGGAATACATTTTTCAATCCAATTTGAATCTCTGTCCATTTTCTGTTCTTTCGGAAGTGAAACAATGTATTGTGTGTACATCTGTCGAGTGTGTTGTCCTGAGTGAAAGAATGTGGTGAGTGGTAGGGCCTTGTCGAGTCCGGAGACATTTTGGTTGCCAGTGCGCGCTGTGTGTCAGTTTGGTATGTAACACAGGAGATTTCAGCAACAGTTGCGTTGTTGGAAATTTGTGACAAAACACAAACTTTTCAGTCTCCAAAAACCCGAGTTGCCTGTACGTGCGGTGCTTTTTTTATTTCATTTGTTTACATTTGGGAGATAAAACAGTTGCGCAACTAAAGTTACCTTTGCGCACCTAGCCTAATATCTTCACACTGCACCCAAAACGTGACGAGCATCCGATTCCATCGCGTATTGACACAAGACACGTATTACACCTATTTGTATTAATTTATATAACGCAGGTGCGAGGTTATTTCAGTCTGATTTGTGACTGACTACCATGAGCGAGTTCCCAGTCTGGGTTTAATGAACTTGAGACATGATGATTTATAATTTCTCATATTGTAGAACCGTTTTTCTAACCTCAGACACGAAATCAACATACTTTGTGAAATCTTATTCCCAACAAAGACCATCGTTATTGCCCAGATGATAGTCGTATTTAAATAGAAGGCAAACGAGGCACCCAGATCAACTTACTTGGAAAACCTAAAAAAACAAAAAAAAAACAGGTGCGTATAGGGGAAAGACCGAGTTCATATTTATTAGCTTGTTTGTTTGTTTGTTTGTTTGTTTGTTTGTTTGTTTGTCTGTTTTAGAGCATCCGAGAAAAGAAACTAATTGCTAACGATGTTCACCCATGATTCAGATTTGACACTGTATGATGATGAACGACCGTATTGAAATGAAATACTTGAGGTGCTTTTATCAGTATTCATATCCTTCTAATCATGATTCTATTTTCCCTGCTTTGAAATTCTAAACTATCTCCCGAAATACTTCATTTAATATTGCATAAGCTATGTACTCCCATAGAGCAAGTACTTTCATCTCTGTAAAATGAAAACAAAGATTCAGTTAAAGGCAAACACTAATAGGACGTATCAAATCGCTGTTGACTCTACATGAATGCATACTGTCTGTGTATGTGTGCGTAAGCGTAGGCATTCAAAGCGTGGGAAGAAGGTTTCTGGTTTTTGCTCTGATCTCGTGGCTTTTACCTGCTTCAGGTTATTAGTGCAAAGAGGTTGGTCCTATTTATACAGAATTATTGTTTCAGTTTAGTAAGAGTTTTACAACGCTTACTTAACTGAAACAATAATCCTGTATAAATAGGTTCAACAGAATTATTGATGCCAGCCACGCCCAGAAAGCGCGTGGAACGTGATAATGTGCTCAAAATTGGTTTTTAGGTCTTAGCAGAAATCCACACACAAACACCTAGATGTAAACGCCAACAGATAATAATATGAATACACACACACACACACACACACACACACACACACACACACACACAGCTAGAGAGAGAGAGGGACACACACGCACAAAAACATACACACACGCACACGCACACGCACACACACACAC
>NW_004797673.1:741296-742495 GCF_000002075.1 Aplysia californica
AGCTAGACAGAGAGGGACACACACGCACATAAACATACACACACGCACACACACACACACACACGCGCGCACGCACGACGCACACACACACACACACACACACACACACACACACAATGTACGCGAAACAGGCACACAGACAAACACGCAAACATACTGTCACACCTTAATAAATAATTGTTCTACCGTAGTCTCTACCTGTGTCTTCAGCATTCACAATACAGTTATAACTGCGAAAGTAAGCAACGGTGATAGAAATAGAAAAGAAAAAGAAGTTTCTTTAAAAAAGTAACTGAAGACAAGACAATCAATTATCATTTTTACAATTATGGTCAGGCAGAAAAAAAAGATTAAGTGTGTGGAAAAAACGGCAGAATCATCATGCTTGTTAAATGGGAATCAAGAAATAGGTCTGGTGAGGTAATTGGGAACTGAAAGGAAAGGGAAACTGAGGACAGGCGGTTAAAAACTGTCCAATCAGTAGCTAGTCAGGGCTGGCGTCTGTGGTGTAACTAAGGTGCTTCGTCGTCCCACGCAGGAGACTCGAGTTCGATTCACTTATAGGTGGAATTTTAATCGAGAACCTCGGTTCTTCTGCTTGGAACTAGACGGTCAGAGAACGTATAGGCTTGGACGCTTTATTCTTCTCTGTCTTGGTTGGCACTGAGAGAATGTCTACTTCTTTTAGACCAGCACCTGAAACGTTATGGGAAGTCTCTTCGCCGTTCTATGTCAATAACGTTTGGATTTGAAACGTGTTTTACCATAACTTTTTTATTGTCGTTTTTAAAGTTGATGTTTTTGCGTGTCTTTGGATACAATTTAATTTAGATTATCTAAGAGACGGGCTTCTGATCCTGCCTGTCAGGGCCATCCCGGCTTGAGAGGGAACACCCCAGCAGAAATTATACCGAGATACTCGATAAAAAATTTACCTCAACACGGGAATCGAACTTGGGTCTCCTTCGTGTTACAGCGATGCGCTTAACCGCTAAATCACAGTATGACCGAGTATCGCAATCCGTCTTTCTAGAGGAATTATAACATGTTTCCAGAGGAGCCGAGAATGTTTCTGAGCGTTTCAGAATAATGTGCTGATGTAATGAGAGGGATGGTTGTCGAGACCAGAGCTTTTGTTGAGCGAGAAATTGCGCAATACTTATGCTATCATTATTATTATTATTATTATTATTATTATT
>NW_004797673.1:746142-748346 GCF_000002075.1 Aplysia californica
GAGAGAGAGAGAGAGAGAGAGAGAGAGAGATTTGAAATATAATAATATGTAACTTTTTCTACTGTGATTTGTAATCTCAGAAATTGGAGCTGTACAAAACAAAAAAGGCTATGAAGAATTATATTTGAGTTGAAACAGTCTGTCAAGTGTTTCTTAGACGGGAAAAGTACAGACATTCCTGCCAACGTGAAACTGGGACCATTGCAAATTAGTTCGCTTATTTAACGATGTATAGTTACGTGACATTTTCTCAAGTTACCTTCGGGACGTACTCAAGATAACTAACTGTGCGTTAGGGAAAAACTTTAATAATGTGGCTCGGCAAGGCGTCCTAGCAGTTCTCAGAATCGTGATTGAAAGGGAAAGGAATGAGATGGTTTAATTTTTTTCTCTCCAAAACTACACCCTTTTTTGTAACCTCTTTAAATAGTTGAATTTTGTTTTTTTGATTTTAAAACACCGAACAATTTGCTAGCTTAAAGTGCTTAGGTTGTGAATAATAATCATTGAAAAAAAAACCCCAACAATTCTTTCAAATAGCGCGCAAACCAAAAAAGGCGACCTTTTTCTCCTTCTTCGTGGAAACAGAACAAAAATCAGAGTTTTGGTTTCCATTTTTTATGTATTTGTTTTTGTTTTCGGGTTGTTTTGTTGTTGTTGATGCTTTGTTCGGTTTCTTTTCTTTATACTTTGATGCTGTTGTTGTTTTTGTTATTTTTGTTTTACTTATCTGTTTTGATTTGCTTTGGTACTGTCTCTGTGTGATTTTGTTAGGCTCAGACGAGTTGCCATCGTTCTCTAGTGGGACTTGACAAAAAACAAAACAAAAACAAAAAAACGTTGTGAACTCGACTTTAGGAGGCTGCATCGATCCGAGATGGGGACTCCAGATTAACAGCCCAGAACCCTAATCTCTGCCCAATGTTGACCCATCGAATTAATGAAAAAATAGAGAAAAAATTTAATAAGATCAAAATAAAAGATTTTAAAAAAGGAAGCGAGAGCCAACTTTGAATAATGAATTGAGTTTTAAATGTCAGAGTAAAACAACCGGTGTTGTGCTGTGCCATGTAGCGATGCTTACACACACACACACACACACACACACACACACACACACACACACACACACAGACACACACATAACCTTTCGGATTTTGGCTTTTTTCCAAGTTCGTGCTGATAAGACTGATTACGTAAAGAATGCGCCTAGATCCCCCACCTCTGCATTCCATTTTTTTAGTTGTGGGGATCTGGGGGTTTGCTAATACCCTGTGTACACTGGCAATCAAAATCAGTCGAATTGGACCTGGGCCTGCCAGATTTTCTTTCATCGAGAAGCAGAAGCTACCATTTTGGAACACACGTTTGATAAAATCCTCCAAAATCATGATAATATGTTTTATTTCTTTCTTTTTTTCTTTGTGTGTGTATCTTGAGGGTTTGGGAGGGGGGCGGTATTTTTTAAATTTTGTTTGTTTTGTTTTGGGTTTTTTGTTTGATTGATTGTTTGTTTTTATTTTGTTGTTTGTTTATTGTTTTTTTAGGGGGGGATTTGTTTCGTTTTTTTGTGGTTTGTGTTTTTGTTGTTGTTTTTTATTATTTATTTTTTTTGGGGGGAGGGGATTTTATAAAAATTGGTAAAAAAAAAAAAAAAAAAAGAAGAGATTTTGATCCTTCATGTCAGAAAATCCTAGCCGGCCCAACTGCATCAATAAATGAATCAAATGTATCAAATTGAATGGACAATGTGCTCTGGGTATAACAAATTGATATCATCACAGCAAGGACAGCAACCTCTATATTGGCAAAGAAGCACAGAAATAACGCCTAGACCCAGACATGCCATGTGGGTGCCTTAAGAACACTCTGGTAAAATTTTTATCCTCTGTCGTGCAAGCTGGTGAAAGCACACTTATTGTAGTTTCTTCCAATGTAGGATCAATAACGTAATATTACCTCCCAAGTGATATCTAAGCTCAGAACTCCATTTGCATGCTTTAACCTACGCTCTTGCCTTTGCTTTGTGTATCCAGATTTCTTTTACTCTAGTTTTTCTTTTATATTCTTATTATAATAATGACAGGGATGGTGGCTGTGGTGGTAATAATAACACTAAGAGGAAGAAGAAGGAAGAAGAAGAAGAAGAAAAAGAAGAAGAAGAAGAAGAAGAAGAAGAAGAAGAAGAAGAAGAAGAAGAAGAA
>NW_004797673.1:749184-751104 GCF_000002075.1 Aplysia californica
GTGCGTGTGTGTATGTGTGTGTATGTGTGATATATGTATGTGTGTGTGTGTGTGTGTGTGTGTGTGTGTGTGTGTGTATGTGTGCGTGTGTGTATGTGTGTCTATGTGTGGTATATGTATGTGTGTGTGTGTCCTTGTTTGTTTGTTTGTTTGTGCATGAAAAATATTCAATAGAAAGACCCTTTAATTTTGTGATCGCTTCAATTTAAAAAGCTCACAATTCTATCATGAATCAAGATAACCAGTCACTGAGCCTGCATATTATTGTTTGGCGTGTTGCCGAAAAAAAATAATAAAAACGAGTTGGCATTTTCAGATTTGGAAAGTCGACGAGTAGGCACGAGAGTGGAAACATTTCACCCTCAGAAAAAGGAGATAAAAGATAGACAGAGGGCCAGTATCCAAGCAAAATTTGCACAACTCTTTAGTGGTGTTTTCCTACGTGACATTTCCTCCGGTTTGCATCTCCACCGACTCAGAGAGCGGGTGGTTGGAGGGTGCTCTGATGTGGTTTGCTCCTTCTTCCCTATCAAACATCTATAGTCCATAATATGATCTTCTTCTTGTTTTTTTTGGTTTTTGTTTTTGTTTTGTTTTTTGTTTTTTTGTTCTGTTACTCTCTAGTGTTTACTTTTTTCTTTACTTTAGTTGTTTTTTTTCTGTCCTCTTATACCCTGAAGGGTCGAGGGGAGATGTCGTAATTGTTGGATGTAAGCCAGGCGTGTTGTTGTTTGGATGGAGACGTTATTCCTAGAGGAGGGGGGGGGGTCTCTTTAACTCCGTCAATCCTTCTTTTATTGGCCTTTCCTTTCCTTTTAAGTCAGTAAATCGCATGTTGTAGGACTCAGAGGTTGTTGAAGTATCATTCTCATTACGTATCCGAACCACTGTGCTTCCTGTCTCTCGGATTCTCCCATGCTACTCTCTAATAACACCTCTAATTATTGTCACTCTTAATCTACGTATGACGCACGTGTCTACAATCCATTATTAAAACTAAAGCTGATGGTCATAATGAAAAGGACCAGCTGTGGCATGAACACCTAATAGCAGTTTGTGGTGTAATTACTAGACTCTTTTCATTTACACACAGATAACGTGAGTTTGATACCCGAGAGGTGGAAGTTATTTTGGCGGTGTATCTCCGTTTTGTTTGTTTTAGTAGAGGTTTTACGGCGCTCGCAACTGCCTACGGTCATATAAACTCCGTTTGTCTTGAGCTAAATCATGTAGATGGGGGCGTGAAAAAAACTAAAATTAAAAAGAAAAACCCCGTTTTCCGGCAGGAATGTGGTACATCACTCAGTCTGGTTTGACCCTGATAAAAGAAGGCCGAAACAACCCGCTTCCCAAATGATCTAAGTTTTGTCGACGAGGGAGTAAAACGTGATAAAACAAAGTGTATTTCTTTGAGTGTACAATAATCATGTTTCAATTTAATAAGTGTTTTACGACACTTGCAACACCATTAGGTCGTTTAAGTGCCAAAGATTAGAGGTGTTACAAGAGAGTAACATAATAGATACATCAAAAAAGAAGGAGAAGAAATCAGGACAAATAGATGTTGGAAGGGAAAGAAGGACTGAACCACACCAGAGCACCCACCAACCAACCACGTTCAGTTAATTTGAAGAGCAAACACATTAGAATAAATGATCTGTAAATATGATCTACGTTTGCATAATAAGTTTTATAGTACTGTGTTAAGAGACATCGTGCTTTAAAAAGTAGTGCATGTTTGAGATTATTCAGTTTTACTCAGAACCAAAAGTTAAAGCTTCAAATATGACGATAGGCATGGAGTAATGCATTTAATTAAGCAACCTGTTTCTTCTTCCAATAGTGATGATGATGATGATGATGATGATGATGATGATGATGATGATGATGATGATGATGATGATGATGATGATGATGATG
>NW_004797673.1:754390-757481 GCF_000002075.1 Aplysia californica
GAGAAGAAGAAGAAGAAGAAGAAGAAGAAGAAGAAGAAGAAGAAGAAGAAGAAGAAGAAGAAGAAGAAGAAGAAGAAGAAGAAGAAGAAGAAGTAGAGGGACGGAATAAGAGAGAGTGGAGATGAGTGAGAGTGGGTTGAGAGAGGAAGACGAAAGAAGAGACAAAGTGATATGAAAGGAAAGAGAGGGGAAGGGAGAGCGAGAGATAGGATGAGGAGTTATAGAAAGGAAGACGAATCAAAGCACAGACAGATAGATGGATAGATGGATTGACAGATAGATAGATAGATAGATAGATAAATAGATAGATAGGTAGATACATAGATAAATAGATAGATAGATAGACGCCGCACCATATTTTGTGTGTAACTCAATTTTCATAATGCATAACCGCACTTTCTGTTCCCCAGACCCCCAAATAACAACCGATAATAGGATATCACGTAACCTTTCAGGAGATTGCTTTTTCCTCTGTTTCCATAGATTTGGACGCATCCTGAGGATTAATTATGCAATCAACGTTATTGTCTCCTGCGAAAAAAAGCCTTACTCTCGCTTATTTATGTGGTTCTGTGCGCTGCATTGCGTACTATGACTTTTAAAAAATTGTTTTTCTCTCACTTACTTTTGGTCAACACCATGACAATCTGAAACCGACGTATGTGGTGTAGCGGTTAGGCGCTTCACTGTCACACGCAGTGGACCCGAGATCGATTCCTGAGTAAAAAGAAAATTTGAGTCGTGTGTCTCGATTTTTCTGCTGGGAAGCTTTCGTATCCCTCTCAGCCTCGGTTGGACCCGACCAGCAGGGCCGAAGCCCGCCTCCCAAATAACCTAAACTATATCTGCAGAAGCTGAGGATGTTTCTGGGTGTTCTAAGGTCTACTGGGGGGTAATACATTAGTTGTAAAGCGCATTTGGTCGTTTTTAAGCACAAGGGGGCTATCCCGAAAAATACTTTTTTGAGAAAATCGAAGGTAAAGTTTTTGCCCCTTGTTCAGTTTCTTGAATAGACAAGTAGAGTTTTCTCTATAACCAAACAAATATACACTCCAATGAAAGCAAAATTCTCCTATAGGTAGGGAAATGCCCACTTTTTGTGTAGGTTAAGATTTCTGGAAACTCCCGAAATCTGGGTTAGCCCACGAGTCCTTAAAAGCGACCATAGAGATTGCTGCAGCGCGTGGATACACGCTATATAACTGCACCTATTATTATCTTATATTACATCTGTTTTTCTCTCACTTACTTTTGGACAGCGCCTTGAAAATCTGCAGGTCGATGCTTTCGGCACGCCTGTCCTGCTCTTTGGAGCAGTTAACGCCATTGATTCCTTCCCCGGGGAGACTGGAATAATTGTGTCACGACATTATGGAATCAACCGCTCGACAATTTTTGGATGTAGGAAGTTCTGGAGCTTGTTCATTTCTCTTACTTTTAATATACCCCCCCCCCCCCCCACACACACACACACACGTAATTGTCTCTTTAATAGCATGAGATATTTGCGATGAAAGGAGGTTTGGTTTGTCTTGTGCCAGAAGTAAAATTAGCGAGAAAATTTATGACCGCCAAAGTTTGGTTATTGCCAAGGATTGAGTGCCCTTGAAAAATGCAAATTTACATTTACTTGTGGTTTTAGTCAACGTTTTACAGTAAAAATTCACACTAAATGTGTTTTCAAATGAACATAAAATGGCGTTGATAAAAAATGTTTTAAAATATATAAAATTTTTGAAAAGATAAAATTCCCCAATGGGCAGGAAAATGACTTTTCTTCGGTTTCATTATTTTGACGAGCGCCCGATTTCGCCACGATGCCTCACGAATGAAAAAGGGAAAAGACGATGAATATTTCCGTGTTACGATGCAGAGCAAATATGCAGTGATCGCAAGCAGCGACGCGTTTGAAATGTTGCTACTTTCAGGGCTAAATTGGTTGACAGTTCGAGCCAGTGTCAATACATTAAATTTCAGGAAAAACACTCAAACAAAAGCAGAAATCGCTCGAATAGTCGTCATAATGTGGTATGTCAAACGAAAATTATTTGAAAATTATACGTATAGTATAATATTGTTCGGAACACGTTTACCGTAAGGAACAACAGCCAGTGTCAATAAACGTTTAAAGAAAAACAAAAGCAAACAAAATAAAAACAGAAATCGCTCGAAACATTGTCAGAATATTATTATGGTGTGTTATATTATTTGGAATATGTTTACGACACTATTACGGAATGACAGCCAATGTCATTAACATATTGTGTTTTTGAGAAAGCATCAGAGAAAGCAAACAAAAGCAAAGCAGAAATCAGTGGAACCGTTGTGGGACAAAAGAGTTATAGAAAGAGATGTGGAACAATAACGAAAATAAGAAAAGAATTAAAGAAAAAACAGAAACTGCTCGAACCGTTTATGGGATAAAAGAGTTATGGCAGGATACATACGGGTACGGAACAATGGCCAATGTCAATATAAGAATTAAAGAAAAGTAGAAATTGTTCGATCGAATTGTTCTGGGACAAAATAATTATAGCAGGATATTATACGAAACGATAGAAGGAAAAACAGAAAGGGGCACGATGCAGTTAGAATTCTAAACATATGAGGGAGGGGATAACTGAGTGCGAAAAGAAATTTGGACAGGTAGGGGACAAAGAAACAACAGTATACTGACGATGGGTGCTGGGTGGTAGGCCTATAGTACAAGTATAGCCTTTCTGCGTTTTGACAAATGATTTTAAACCATGCAGTTTTGCCTTAGCGGTCGTAGACAAGGAGGAAGTAGATTGCCCAAGTACTACTTCCCTCCCTTCAGATCTGGACTTCCTTAATATGCTCCAAAGGAGAAACATGTCCAGTACGTTTTAAATCAATGAAGGTGTAGTTAGGATGTGTGCTACTATTTTACAGGAGTGAAAGTAATATTTTGGGGTAGGGAAAATTTTGAATTTTGAATCTTGCACGGTACTGGATAAAGGTGCTGGAAAACAAAGGAACACTTTTAATATAAAATCTTAAATAGTGTGTCATACGAAGAAAAAGAGATGCGTTGAGGATGAATGAGAGAAAAAAGTGGTGTGTGTGTGTG
>NW_004797674.1:0-7102 GCF_000002075.1 Aplysia californica
CCTTTAAGCACAAGGGGGCTATCTCGGAAAAAGCTGTTTTGAGAAAATCGAAGGTAAAGTTCTTGCCCTTGTTCAGTTTCTTTAAAAGACAAGGAGAGTTTTCTCTATAACCAAACAAATATACACACCAATGAAACCAAACTTCTCCTATAGGTAGGGCAATGCCCACTTTTGGTGTAGGTCAAGATTTCTAGAAACCTCCGAAATCTGGGTAAGCCCGCTTGTCCTTAAAAGCGACCTATTTTTTTTTCACCCATCGAAAGCGCGTATCAGGGGCTTCATTTCTCTATGAGTTTCATTGAGTTCCGCACCTTATAAAAAGCTATAAAAAGCAAATAACTGTTTAACTTTTCATAGCTGTTTGCTTCCGAATGAGCTCATCTTGAGATGTGCGGAATGAGTTTCAATATTGTTACACCTTGGATGACGCAGCAAGAATCACTACTGAACTGACAGTAAAGCCAGGAATTCCTAAACCACGTATCTTATGATACGCTTTTAGGGCTTGATCGTTTCCGGTGCGTTGATCGTTCATACCTCGGACCTACATCAATCAGTTTTTGTCCCTCCGTAAAAATTCGCTCAAACCTTGATACGTGGAACTGGCTCTTACAGGACGACATGCAGAGGCCAAGGTTGTGCAAACGTCAAATCGCTCAGCAGACGACAGCAGCGCTCGTTCCCTCCAGTAACTGCCCCCCCCCCCCCCCCTCAACCTTCGTGACCGGCCTCACGACTGTGTGAATATTTGATACATAGAAAACACTAGACCACTAGCCGCCCCATTGATCTGGGCGCCATTACTGGCGGCTAGCGGGCACCACACACGGCGAACATAGTCCGCGTAGCTGTAACGTTACTCTTGGTGGTTTGGTGGGGTTGTCGAAATACTTGCCGTCATATTATTACCCTAGTCAGTTTGTGTGGTTGTTTAAATACTTGCCGTCATTTAACCCTGGTCAGTTTTGTCTAAATACTTGTCGTCATTTAACCCTAGTCAGTTTTGTCTAAATACTTGTCGTCATTTAACCCTAGTCAGTTTTGTCTAAATACTTGTCGTCATTTAACCCTTGTCTGTTTTGTCTAAATACTTATCGTCATTTAACCCTTGTCTGTTTTGTCTAAATACTTGTCGTCATTTAACCCTAGTCAGTTTTGTCTAAATACTTTCCCTAGTATTGCTCTGGTCAGAATGGTTGAGTTGTCTACTTTACCACTTTCCTTAGTATTACTGTCCTCAGTTTGGTGGGGTCGTCTTAATACGTTCCGTCGTATTATTAATTGGGGGTGCCCACTAGCGAATGCGGATCGGATCGGATCGGGTCGGGTCGAGTCAGGTCATCGGGTCGGATCGCTTTCTGGTGGTTTCAGTGCACACTACAACCCCGCCGCGATTTGGGTGAGGGGGGGAAGGAGGGGGGCGGGGTAGTTTTTGGAGACTTTTAGACGCTTACTAGGAAACAGTATTCAGTGTATTTGTTGTAACCAAAAAAGTGTATGGGTTTAACGGCCCTCTCAACACTGCCACATTGTTGTTTAAGTGGCAGGAACTCCCAACTTAACAGTCAGTTATTTCCTATTGGACTGAGTCAGATGTTTTAGTTTTGGTTAAGAAAGTGTTTTACAGCATTTGCAACACAATAAGGTCATATAAGTGCCGAAGATTAGATTTGTTTGTTTTTGTAAAGTGTTTTACGGCGCTCGCAACTGCATAAGGTCATATGAGCGCGCGGGACACACCTAATATTTTCAGTTGGTAGGAAATTTGGAATTTTGCCCGGGTGGCGGCCGAAGCCTACTCTTATCGATTTTAGACCACAAGGGATCTTTAACATGCGCAACTTGCACACAGGCCCTCCGAGATATTTTGCACTTGTCCGAGAAGGCTAGGTGTAGATCTTTCTTACCATAAGATCAGGGGTGTGGCAGAAAGACAGCAGTAAGAAGGAGTCAAGGAGTAGCAATAGAAAGGCTGCAGAAAGAGTCAGGAGCCCAGAGGAGGGGACAAAGGAGGTGAGGGGGCGGGGACAGAAAGAGGAGACGAAAGCAGACGACAGAACATTGCTAGAGAGCAGGAAAGGGGGTGAAAGGAGACAATTTTAGAGAAGACAATTTTTCGGTCGCTACCGGGATTCGAACCCGGGACCTTAGAATGAGAGGGCAACACCTTAACCTGTAGGCCACGAGAGCCCCCTAACGGAGTATACAGGTGTGAGTACATCTCTGTCGTGGCCAATCGGGGTCACGCCCAGGTGAGCGATGCCAGAATCATAGTTACAGTTACAGTCAGGCAGCGTGGTGAAATCAGGCGCTGGTCAAAATAATGAAAATGAAAAAATTCGTTTTTCCACAGGTTCAGTAACTTTTTTTTAAACTTTTTTTTTTTTGGCTCAACACCTTTCATATCTATTAAATAAAACTTTTCTATGTGGACTTTACTGAAAACTTTGATTAAAGGCACAAACAATGAAAAGGTTTAAGATTTTATGGACACTTTGGCGGCCATTTTTTCGTTAATTTCATCTGTGAAACCAGGCGACCCCACCTCCTTCAATCACCAAAATCTCGACCTGTATCCAAGATAAATGGATATTTTTAAAAATCAAAAGCAAGACAAGTGAACACGTTTTAAGTAGATACCAATAGCTCCACATGGCCACAAATTGACGAGCGCCTGATTCCACCGCGTCGAGACACGCTGTGAGAGGCCATTACAGCAGACTGAGAGATTCTACGTCAGCAGACGGCAGACTGAGAGATTCTACGTCAGCAGACAGCAGACTGAGAGATTCTACGTCAGCAGACAGCAGACTGAGAGATTCTACGTCAGCAGACGGCAGACTGAGAGATTCTACGTCAGCAGACAGCAGACTGAGAGATTCTACGTCAGCAGACGGCAGACTGACAGATTCTACGTCAGCAGACAGCAGACTGACAGATTCTACGTCAGCAGACGGCAGACTGAGAGATTCTACGTCAGCAGACAGCAGACTGAGAGATTCTACGTCAGCAGACAGCAGACTGAGAGATTCTACGTCAGCAGACAGCAGAAGGAACGACGGGACATTCCTCTGTGGTGGTCACTGGGGTAATGTTACGTGCTTTGAGTCATGTGGAACTACGCCAGTCATTGCTTGAGTTTTAGAGTTACTCCTAGTAAGTTTTAGTTTTAGTAAGTGTTTTACGGCACTTGCAACACAATAAAGTCATATAAGTGCCGAAGATTAGAGGTGTTACAAGAGAGTAACAAACACAAAAAAGAAGGAGGACAGATAAGGACGATAGATGTTTGATGGAAAGAAGGAGCAAACCACACCAGAGCACCCGCCAACTACCCACAGTTCTAGAAAGAGTTTTACGGTGTGTGCAACACGATTACGTCATAATATATGTGTCGAAGAAATTGAGAGATATTTTTGTTTGTTTGTTTGTTTTTGTAAGTGTTTTACGGCGCTCGCAACTGCATAAGGTCATATGAGCGCGCGGGACACACTAAACTTTTTCAGTTGGTAGGAAATTTTGAATTTTGCCCGGGTGGCGGCCGAAGCCTACTCTTATCGATTTTAGACCACCAAGGGATCTTTAACGTGCACAGCTTGCACACGGGACCTCCGAGATTTTTCGCCCTTGTCCGAGAAGGCTAGGTGTAGATCTTTCCTACCAGAAGATCAGGGGTGTGGCTGAAAGACAGCAGTAAGAAGAAGCCAATGAGTAGCAGTAGAAAGGCTGCAGAAAGAATCAGGAGCCCAGAGGAGGGGGCAAAGGAGGTGAAGGGGTGAGGGGCAGAAAGAGGAGACGAAAGCAGACGACAGAACATTGCTAGAGAGTAGGAAAGGAGGTGAAAGGAGACAAATTTAGAGAAGAAAATATTTTGGTCGCTACCCGGATTCGAACCCGGGACCTTTGAATGAGAGGCCAAGACCTTAACCTCTAGGTCACGAGAGCCCCCTGAGAGATATTTGATAGAAAAGAAAGAGCAAACCATACAAGAGCACCCGCCAACCACCTACTCCACTCCCCCCTCCCCCGTCTCACTCTCTCCCTATCTCTCTCTCTCTCTCTCTCTCTCTCTCTCTCTCTCTCTCTCTCTCTCTCTCTCTCTCTCTCTCTCTCCATTCCAACAGATGGTACATTTTGTCCATATTTGGTGGTTTCTTTTCAGAAGACGGACGTCTCAGCAGAGAAATAGAGACGAGAGTACAGACGGCTACCAGCGTCAGCTACCAGCTTGCCCCACTCCTCAAACATCCTAACATCCCCATTGAGACCAAAGCCAAGCTCATTAACTCTATCTTCATCCCCACCTTGACCCACCAGTGCCAGACATGGACCCTGACCAAAAGTCTGGAACGTAAGATAACCACCTGCGAGATGAGATGTCTAAGGAGAGCTGTCAACAAAACCAGACGGGACATGGTCAGAAACAACAAGATCAGAGAAATGGCGGGAACAACACCTGTCCTCCACTACATTCAGAGGCAAACAATCAGGTGGTCTGGACATCTCATACATATAGCACCTCACCAGCCTGCCTGTAAAGCCTACTACAGGAAAGTATCAGGGTACAAGGCAAGAGGAAGACCAAGAAAGACCTGGATCCAGGGTGTGAAGGATACCCTGAGAACATACAATATCCCACCCAGCCAGGCCATCAAACTTGCTAGAGACAGGAAGCTCATTCTCCCCTCGACGCCCTAGAGGTACAAGAGGACGGAGAAAGTCAAGTCAAGTAATTTGTGCATAACTAAAACAGTTCATCATTAATATCTGGCAATACGACTACTTTACCAAGGATCATGTTAAGGCATTTTTACAAAGCACACAATCATATACACAGGTCCCCTTTTCGAGACAACGGTTGAAAACGGCGTGTAAACAGAAGCGAGGACAAAAAACCTCCATCCTCCACATCTAGAGAAGTGCTCAGCCAATAGATCTAGCAATTGTGGGTCTGCGTTTGTTCATTTTTCGCCATCTTCCCCTCGCTGTGTGAGATCTCGTGATTGACTTAGCTCCACGGTCTATGGAGGTCTTAGATCTGTGGATTGACTGTTGGGCTGTCCAAAAACCGGTACCCGGTACAGTTTACAGTGACTGTCGGGCTGGACACAAACCGGCACCCGGTAGAGTTTACAGTTTACAGTGACTCTCGGGCTGGACACAAACCGGTACCGGGACAGTTTACAGTGACTGTCGGGCTGGACACAAACCGGTACCGAGACAGTTTATACCTCTAAAAGACTGTTGGGCTATGCACAAGACAGAATTGACTGTCTGTTGGGCTGGACACAAACCGGTACCCGGAACAGTTTAATGTGAGTGTTGGGCTGGACATAAACCGGTACCCGGAACAGTTTAATGTGAGTGTTGGGCTGGACATAAACCGGTACCCGGAACAGTTTAATGTGAGTGTTGGGCTGGACACAAACCGGTACCCGGAACAGTTTAATGTGAGTGTTGGGCTGGACAGAAACTGGTACCCAGGACATTTACTGTGTGTGTTGGGCTGGACAAAAACCGGTACTCGGGACAGTTTACTTCTCCCAAGCGACGTCCATCAGGATCGCTTACGTCATCAGGATCTATTTCTGGCAATTAAGTCTACAGTTATTCCCGTTAGGTATTATCGTGGGCTTCAAACGTTCTCCGTATGATTGTCTGTTTGTTTGTCTGTCTGTCTGTTTGTCTGCCCGTGTGCCTGTTTATCTATATGTCCATCTGTTTGTCAATTTGTCGCTCTCAGTCATCTCCCTCCCTCTTTTTACCTTTCTCTCTCTTTTTCTCTCAATGTGATTTGAGAGTATAGATCTGGACCTAATTCTGTGCATCTCTCAAGATTTATTTCTCTATTCCAATTGAGTGTAGATATAGTAGGCCAATGACTTTCAGTTGGTGTTAATGCACCGATCATTCCTTTCATCGAAAGGGGACCCAGCTTGTAGATAATATGTGAGGCATCGTGGTGAAATCAGGCGCTAGTCAAAATAATATCTAAAAAATAGGCATACTTGGACCAGTTTGTCGATTAGTATTACATTTTTTATTTTTAGCTCATAACCTTTTATGTCCATAAACCAACACAATTTATTTCCATTTGAAATTTACTGAAAAACGTTGATTAACCCTATCCGTACGTCGTGTTTTATTATCGTATCCATACGATGTGGGGAACTCTATGCCACCACTTTCCAAAGAGGTAATTTACTCGTTAATCCGATCCGCACGCTTTGCATAGTTGTCTGTCAAAATGATTTTTTTAAAGAAATACTGAAAGTTTCAAAGAGATCTTTGTACTAGAAGTATTCTAAAATGTGAAGAATACAACCCCAGGGGGTACAAAATGACCCCAGGGCATACAGATAGGGTTAAAAGCACAAAATATTTACAAGTTCAGTTTTCAAGGACACTCAAGCTCATGGAGTCACCAAACGTTGGCGGCCATTTTCTCGCTAACTTTACCTTTGATACCAAGCGACCCTTCCTCCTTCAATTTTAATATCTCGACTTCTATTCAAGATCGCATTTCTTCATCGAAAGTAAGGCAAAAGAGGAAGCTTTAAGATGATATTATTTACTAGCTGGGCCCACTTTCGATGAAAGGAATGATCGTGGACTAACATCAACTGAAAGTCATTGACTTACTATATTTACACTCTACTAGAATGGAGCAATAAATCCTGAGAGATGCAAAATATTAGAAGGTTTCGATATAGTGATGTATAGATTGATTCTCTATTCCGCTTTCGTGGTTTACACTCCAGAATTTCAAAGGTGTGGAAACAGTGCGCACAGCTATTGAAACGCAAACCTTAATTGTTTACAATGGCGTCTTAGAAGACGGACTTTCACAAGATTAGATCTAAACGAAACTGATGAAAAACTGGAAATTAAACTACAGTGACTTCAGACTCCTCAATATAACCGTGCACCCTTTGAATGATTCTGAACCATCATTAATTTTGACAAATTCGAAAGTTCCGAAGTTTTACGCCGCCAAAGTGACGGACTTTCACAAATATAACATGCATAGATAACTCCACAGAGCCAAAAAGTGACGAGCGCCTGATTCCACTGCGACGTGGCACATATATATGTGTGGGAG
>NW_004797674.1:9011-10879 GCF_000002075.1 Aplysia californica
CTCTCCTCCTCCTTTCCTATCCAACACCTATCGTCCTTATCTCTCCTCCTCCTTTCCTATCCAACACCTATCGTCCTTATCTCTCCTCCTCCTTTCCTATCCAACACCTATCGTCCTTATCTCTCCTTCTAATGCTACACGTATTTCACTCTCTAGCAACACCTTTAACCTTCGACAACAGCAACCCGATGCTAATACAGGGTGCTCATAACACGGATGGGATCGGGTCGGGTCGTGTCGGGTCGCGTCAGGTCGGGTCGGGTCGGGGGCGATCGCCCCCACTCCTCAGCTGAAAACAAACGCGTTTGTCTTTCTTTTTTTTTTAAGGCGAAGCGGGTTTGCACCCTCTATCTGGCTAGTAAGCCGACCCGACCCGACCCGACCCGATTCCCCAATGGGCACCCGGTATAAGCTTAGAGAATAAAGGTGGTTTAATTAACGGAAAGAAAGAAGTGTTGCATTCCGGAAATAAAAAGGAAATAAAGGGTTTACTGCAGCCATGTGTCAATAAAATACACTGTTTATTTACAACCTCGTATCAGTGAAATACAGTGTTTATTTACAGACTCAAGTCAACAAAACACATTTCCTAATTACAGCCTCATATCAACGAAATGCTGTGTTTATTTACAGCCTATAGTATCAATGAACTAAACTGTTTATTTACAGGCAAGTATCAATAAAACGAAGCGTTTATTTACAGCATGGGATCAACACAGTAATAATACAATTAGAGCGAGGCAGCCCGATCAAAACAGACACAGAGAAGACTACTCAGTATAATCATCAATTTTCATCCAATAATTGTGAATTATTTCATTTCATTATGCGGGTCGCTCCAGCACCCCATGTCAAGGCCTACCTCGGTGGTATATGAGACGTGGCGTGGCAGTTTTAGTGAGAGTTTTACGGTAATTATACTGCTGTTTAGTAAGAGTTTTACGGCACTTTTACTGTTGTTAAGTAAGAGTTTGGTGTAGTTTTTTAGAAAGTGTTTTACGACACTTGCAACACAATAAGGTCATAGAAGTGCCAGAAAGAATTGATATGTTACGAGAGTGTAACAAACACCCAAAAAATGAAGAAGAGATAAGGAGAATATATGTCTGATAGGAAAAAAGGAAAGGAGCAAACCACACCAGAGCATTCGCCAACCACCCACGGTAAGAGTTTTACAGCATGTCAATAGTTGTTTAGTAAGAGTTTTACGGCGCTCGCAACTGCATAAGGTCATATGAGCCAGATGGCAACAGAAAAAACAAAATATAGTTTTTTAAGTTCTGGTAGAGGTTTCACGGCGCATTGCAACTGCATAAGGTCATATGAGCGTCAGAAGATTAGAGGTGTTACAAGAGAGTAACACACATAAAAAAGAAGAAGGGGAGACACGGACGATAGAAGTTTTCTAGGAAAGAAGGAGCAAAGGTCAAGATCCACTCCGGCAGACTGGAAAGTAACATTAATTCCATTTTGGTCAGGGTTTTACGGCACTAGCAACACAAATAGGTCACACTATATTATACTCGTGTAGGCCATAATTATACATGTACAATATTTTTCAAAGATTAGAGATGTTACAACAGAGTTATATGGGAAAAAAATTTATTATGAGTTTTACGGCACCTGGAACACAAACACGTCATATGTCATGCGTATCGAAGGTTGGAGGTGTTGATAAAAAGAAACAAACGAAGAAAAGATGGAGGAGAGACATGACGATAGATGTCTGATATGAGAGAAGCAGCAAACCACACCAGAGCGCCCGGAAAGTAAAATTGGGACCTACCAGTGGCACCCTCCAACCACCCACACAGACAGAAACAACAGAAGGAAAGTAAAGAAGTAGGACCTACCAGTGGCGCCCTCCA
>NW_004797674.1:10979-12928 GCF_000002075.1 Aplysia californica
AAGTAAGTAATGTACATTAAAAAACACTTCTACATGTGGATTTTTAGAGAAAAACGTTGATTAAAGGAGAAAAAAAATGTACATTTGCAGTTTCCAAAAACTCTTTAGCTGTATGGAAGTCAGCAAACCTTGGCCGCCATTTTTTCACTAATTTTACTTCTAAAACCAGGTAACCCCACCTCCTTCAATCGCAGATATCTCGACTTCTATTCAACATAGATGAGTATTTTTCTCACCACATGATAGAAAATTGAAAAAGCATTTTAATTTACATCAATAACACCACATGCCCAAAAATTGACGAGCGCCTGATTCCACCACGAGAATCGATACCACCATCTACAAACGGCCCCAGCGTCCGGCACTCGGCACGAGCCGTGTGCTCACACAATGACGTCAGTCGCTACAACAACAGCTCACTGTGTGGTAACCGCACGTGTATGTCCCACGTGCATAATTCCCGCCCATTGTCCGCCAGGTTTGAGGGTAACATCGTCCCCTGGGGTATGACACCCTCCCCCCCCCCCACACACACACTGCAATAACTTCTTACTTTGTGGCTTTTTTCCTCTCACACCTATTGGCTGTGAAGTTATCTATACGAGGACGACTTGTCTCGTCCATGACCCACGTCTGAAGACCCGCTGGTTTGGAACTGTCTAAAATAGCAGCCACACTTGATTATTCATCCAGACACAGCGCTGTCTTTGCCTGAGACTCACGAGGAAGGGACACATCGCGGGCACTCTTACTCTTTTGTTAAAGTTGTAGTAGAGGTTTTACGGCGCTCTCAACTGCATAAGGTCATAGGAGCACCAGAAGATTAGAGGTGTTACAAGAGAGTAACAAACATAAAAGAAGAAGGGGAGATACGGACGATAGATGTTTGATAGGAAAGAAGAACCAGACCACACCAGAGCACCCGCCAACCATCCACACTCGTACTCTGAAATATGCAAATTTAGGTTTCTGATGAGCGTATGACGGTTCAAATATGCCGCAACAATGTCTTTGGCTTGTTGGAGAACCGCATGGACACAACAACTGTCACCTAGTGCTGGGAGGACGTGAGAGGGAGAGATGGAAGCCACAGAGGGAAAGTATAGAAGAAGTAGGACCTACCAGTGGCACACTCCAACCACCCACATTACCTTTGATTTGCTTGGGGGGTTTTTTGAGTAAAGAGGAGCATGTCGACACAATAACGCCTATTTTACACTTAGAAAAAGTAAGACACACAGACAGAAACAACAGAGGGAAAGTAAAGAAGTAGGACCTACCAGTGGCGCCCTCCAACCACCCACACAGACAGAAACAACAGAGGGAAAGTAAAGAAGTAGGACCTACCAGTGACACCCTCCAACCACCCACACAGACAGAAATAACAGAGGGAAAGCCTTCCTCTTTAAAGTTTTAGACAACCACAAAAGAATCGAAAAATCTACCTGAATAACGAAGTTATGGCTCTTTTTAAAAATACTCCAAAACAGCACGTCCTAAATGAGTTAAGCAGTTCTTGCTGGTAGGTCTGGGTGGTATGGCCCTCTGGTGGGCGAGCTGGTAGATCTAATCTTGGTGGGTGGTGGGGACCACACGGGGAGTCACAGATGTTACTTTATTTTATAAATTTTTATTTTTGGTAAGAGTTTTACGGCACGTGCAACACAATAAGGTCATATAAGTGCCGAAGATTAGAGGTGTTACAAGAGAGTAACAAACACAATAAGGTCATATAAGTGCCGAAGATTAGAGGTGTTACAAGAGAGTAACAAACACAATAAGGTCATATAACTGCCGAAGATTAGAGGTGTTACAAGAGAGTAACAAACACAATAAGGTCATATAAGTGCCGAAGATTAGAGGTGTTACAAGAGAGTAACAAACACAATAAGGTCATATAAGTGCCGAAGATTAGAGGTGTTACAAGAGAGTAACAAACACAATAAGGT
>NW_004797674.1:13028-14237 GCF_000002075.1 Aplysia californica
ATCTATCTATCTATCTATCTATCTATCTATCTATCTATCTATCTATCTATCTATCCACCTATCCACATATCCACCTATCTATCTCTCCACCTAGCTATCTATCTATCTATCTCTCCACCTAGCTATCTATCTATCTATCTATCCACCTAGCTATCTATCTATCTATCTATCCACCTAGCTATCTATCTATCTATCTATCCACCTAGCTATCTATCTATCTATCTATCCACCCAGCTATCTATCTATCTATCCACCCAGCTATCTATCTATCTATCTATCTATCCACCTATCTATCTATCTATCTATCTATCTATCTATCTATCTATCTATCTATCTATCTATCCATCCACCTATCTATCTATCTATCTATCCACCTAGCTATCTATCGCTCTGCCAGTCAACCAGACGGACTGACAAAAACTGAACCGACAAAAGTACTAGAGAGACAGACAGACCGACTTTCGGACGAACAGACAGACGGACTGTTGACTGTTAGACAGACGGGCAGACAGACAAAAAGATACTATACATATTCAATAAAAGAAATGTAACTTGCGAGATGCAAATGGCAAATGGAGATGAAAAAAAATATATAATACGAGTGCGCCCCCTGGCACCCTCTGGCTAAAGTAATGAATATACGTCTGATCCTATTCAAACAACGACATCGACAAATTGTAGTGCCGGCTCAGTCTTTATGGATACGATAAATCCCTTATGTTGTTTCAATTACTTTATGAATGAAAAATTATTACTAGGGATACTAAGCCGATTCCAGTGTAACACATGGCTGCATGCACATGAAATGACTTCACTCACGCGCAGCAAATTAGCCTTAAAATTCGATCAAAATTCACTCAATTGGTTGTAAGAGAAGTACTTCACTAACAAGAGCAGCGATACTCCAATTACATTGAACATTTGGTATCGAAATTTATATATATATATATATATATATATTTATTTTTTTAAAATTATTTTTTTTTAATTGTAATAAACACACGAAAGGATCTGTTCGAATTCAAGGAACTTTGTGCCCTCTCGCATTTGGTTGCGATGAAATTTTCAAGCAAAGAAATGTGTTTATTTGAGTAGAGAGAAGCACATCGTCACGACAGGGGTCATTTAGTTCACGGAAATTGAATAACGACAGACAGAAACAACAGAGGGAAAGAGAGAAAAGGGGGTAGGACCTACAGTGCCCCCTCC
>NW_004797674.1:14337-15424 GCF_000002075.1 Aplysia californica
TTAACGTCAGTCTCCGATAGGACCGAGCCAAGTGGGAAGTTCGTGTAAAGTGCCTTTCCCAAGGACACAACGTCGGACCGAGTTGAGGCTACATACAGTCATACAGACAAAACAACAGAAGAAAAATGAAGAAGTAGAACACACCAGTAGCGCCCTCTAACCACCCACACAGACAGAAACAACTGTAGAGATGTAGGGCCTAGGCTATGTTAGACAGTCTAAAGTAGAACCTACCAGTGACACCCTCCAACAACCCACACACACAAACAGAAACAACAGTAGAGATGTAGGGCCTAGGCTTTGTCAGATAGCCTAGAGTAAAACCTACCAGTGACACCCTCCAACAACCCACACACACACAAACAGAAACAACAGAGGGAAGGTAAAGAAATACGACATAGTATACATGTCATTAGCGCCCTGTTTTAGTTTAGTTTTAGTAGAAGTTTTACGGCGCTCGCAACTGCATAAGGTCATATGAGCGCCGAAGATTAGAGGTGTTACAAGAGAGTAACACTGCTTGATAGGAAAGAAGAAGAAAACCACGCCAGAGCACCCGCCAACAACCCACTTAGCGCTCTGCAACCGTCCACGCAGACAGAAACAACGGAGGGAAAGTAAAGAAGGAGGACCTGCCAGTGACACCCTCCAACCACCTACACACACAGACAGAAAAGACAGAGGAGAAGTATAGATGTATAGAGCCTATGCTACATTAGATAGCCAAGAGTATGTCCTACCAATGACACCCTCCAACCACCTACACACACAGTACAGACAGAAACGACAGAGGGGAAGTAAAGAGGCAGGGCATATGCTATCTTTGATAGCCTAGAGTATAATGGCCTACATGGGACACCCTCCAACCACCCAGCACAGACAGAAACAACAGAGGGAAAGAGAGAAGTAGGACGCACCATGAGTAGCACCCTCCAACCACCCGGAACAGACAGAAATTATAGATAGAAGGAGAAGGTAAGTCACAAAATAGGACTGATACCGTCGGGGGTTTCCTTTTTCACAGCCGCACGCCAGTGTGCAAACAGCTTAACACTTTGCTCAAAGCTGAAGCTGTGAACACTAGGGG
>NW_004797674.1:15524-16672 GCF_000002075.1 Aplysia californica
CAGCAAGGACACAGTAAGAACAACACGCGTGTCGAAATACACAAGCATACTACACAAATTACAGCAAGGACACAGTAAGAACAACACGCGTGTCGAAATACACAAGCATACTACACAAATTACAGCAAGGACACAGTAAGAACAACACGCGTGTCGAAATACACAAGCACACTGCACAAAAACAACGTAAATGGATAACTGCTTGTGTTCTGGGTGTATCGGGAATAAGTAGACACAATTACGAAGATCGAACAGACAAACAGACAAAATCAAATAGAATTAGCATTAAAAAGGGAAAGCCAATAACACACAATGAAAGAAATCGGAGAAGCCATGTTATGCAAGTGGCCCTGCATCCCTGCGTGACCAGTATTTCCTCTCCACCCTTGACCTATTGTCAGGATCAAATGTCACCCATTGCCATTTCTGGAATGTCTTTGACCAGTCTCTCACCGGTGATCAACGCAACCTTCTCAATTTCATTGACCTAGACTTTTCTGCCATTGTATACTGTGTCAACCTTGTTACAAGAAACTTTGATTTTAACCCCCTCCCTCCCAAAAACTCGCTTTTACTGTAACAATCTCCTGTGCTCTACATCCCTACACTGACTAAATTCAGACTGTTTCGATACTGCCCCCAGGACCAACTCAATTTGAGCAGGATATCATCACATTAAAAAACAAAAATGATCAAACACATTTCTTCCTTGTCGGAGAATCGAGGTACTCACACGGTTTCTGGAAAGGACATATTATTATTATTTTGAAGGGGGCGGGTTCGGTAGAAGACAAAATTCCTATCCATTATAACAAAGACAGTGGTTCAATCGTCATTTTATAGATTGATGAAGGAACAAAACAAATAAACTATCAGTCAAACACAGTACAGGCTGTTACAACAAAGCAAAACACAATCGAAACAAGGCTTAGATTGTAAACTATGTATTCATCAGACTTAATTCAATGTCCATAGCATCACACCACTTATCGTTGAGCTGCTGTATACAAGCAAGAAAACCAAACACATCAATGGTAGACAATTGGAAAACAATAAACCCACATACAATTTTCTGTAAAAAAACAAAAAAACAACAACAACAACAAAGCAAGCGACAAAAAAACTAAAGAATGTGCTTGTGCCATCCC
>NW_004797674.1:16772-18016 GCF_000002075.1 Aplysia californica
CACACACACACACACACACGCGCGCGCGCGCGCGCGCGCGCACGCACACACACACAAACAAACAAACAAACAAACAAATACACACGCATGCATACACACAAACACCCACACAATAAACAACAAAAAAAAAGCCTGACAAATCGAAACATTGACGTTTCTAGACGCAGGCTGTCACAGCATGATTGACTAACGTCTGTCGCTCTTTCATGTAAAGTACACACACAGAAAAAAATCAAAAGACTATTGATAACATTAGCACAACCGCGGCAGCATCAGGAACAGAAGAGGGGGAAAAAAGTCAAAGGAAATTCCAGACAGAAAGAATTATCGACGCTCGGGGACAGGCAGGCGGACAAGAGGAATCGGCTGATGTATTGACCTACCCGTTTCGCTTGGATAATCTATCGCTTTTTGATACATTGGACGGCAAAATGTAATTTTATTGAAACAATCTTCATGGTTACGGGCAACTAAATGTTAATTCTACTCAAAGGTTTTTGTTGTCCAACCTGCCAAAGACAACCACACGATGTCGCGGAGTAAGGTGATCATAGTAAACACGTGTTCATCTTGGATAGTGTCGATATAATTAATAAAAACGCAGAAGGGATGAGGGAGGCGGGGGAGGGGGGGCGGGAGAGGAGAGCACCTGTTTGTTAAGGTGATTGTCTTAGACAGGTGCATTCTGGCTGCAGGATCGTTCCGATTGTACTACAGGCAAATTAGGCGCAAGTTGGAGCGGAAGGTTGGATTTTAGGCTCACATACTGAAGACTTTTTAAAGACAGAGCACGGGCAAATACGCCATATTGATTTTGCGGGAGTATGGGTAGCCTACTTCGGACGAAACATGAGGATAATTATATTAATTAATCATCACGTCATATCAGAACCTGGCGTAAACAACCGTAATCAAAGTGAAATAACTCAAAATCAAGTAATACGAATATTATGAGTCTCGTATGCAAAGTACGGCGCTCGCGAACTGACAACTGCATAGGGTCATATGAGCGCCGAAGATTAGAGGTGTTACAAGAGAGTAACAAACATGAAAAAGAAGAAGGGAAGATGAGGACGATAGATGTTTAATAGGAAAGAAGGAGCAAACCACACCAGAGCACCCGCCGACCACCCACATGAATACTTTGATTATGTATTGTGTTTCTATGGGTAAGTTTATGTTCGTATGTATCATGTGTGTACGATATGTTTGTGCGTGTGTGCATGTGTGTGTGTGTGTGTGTG
>NW_004797674.1:18285-19534 GCF_000002075.1 Aplysia californica
TGTGTGTGTGTGTGTGTGTGTGTGTGTGTCTGTATGTTCGTGTGTATGTGTGTATGTGTGTTTATGTATGTGTGAGAGTATTTTACGTGTATTTTACATGACAACTCAGAGAGCTTATATGTAGCCTGCATAAGCAGCAGTTGTTGTTGTTTGTTATTGTTGTTGTTGTTGTTGTTATTGTTGTTGTATACGTTGTTTTTGTTGTTGTTTACCTTGTTTTTGCTGTTGTTGTTCTGATAAACAAATCTGATATCAAACTTTCTTAAAGTCTATAAGTCCAAAAAGAACGGAATAACCTCATATTCTATCCAAATAGTTTCCCCAACTAAGCGAAAGCAAATACGCAACAAGTAAGCGCTCCAAGATAAATAACTTCCCAAAAAAAAAATCAATTACAATCTATTGTATTTGAAAAAAAGGAAAGAAAAACAACAAAAGTGAAAATAGCAGAGATATAAAAATGACAACCAGTCGGGATCAATGACCATATTATATGAGAACCACAAACAGTATTGACGAACTTGATCCAAAAAAATACAGTCAATGAGGCTTGCAATCGTAAACAGTATGGTCGATACAACAGCCAGTGAAACGGCAACAAATACAAATACAACAACAACAACAACAACAACAACAACAACAACAACAACAACAACAACAACAACAACAACAACAACAATTTCAGAGAAAACACAGAAACAACAAAAACAACAAAGCAGCGTGTGTGGCAGCAGCAACAGCATCAGTAACTGCAAGACCAGCAAGTTGAGGGACGAAAAAGACACACTGACAATATAAATTTACGACTGCTGGGTCCCACAGCAGAGCTTCTGGTCGAGTCCGTACGAACTAGACTTTGGTTATTGATTCACAAATGGATTAATTAATTGATTGATGGATTCTTTTATTCCTCAATCGATGTATAGATTGATTGATTGGCAGTAGAAAACAAAACTTTAGATACACATTCTTTGCGATGCGTTTTCTCTAGGACAATCCTGAGCACAGCATATCGGGTACACGTTGCCAAATAAACAAACACGACAGCAATATCAGATTTTGTTTTTAATTTGACAGCAAAAACGGTCCTGAGAAAAAATAAATAGGCAAAACAGTTCATCTAATTCAAAATAAATACAGGGTGGTTTGGAAAAGGGAATCGGGGATAGGGATGGGTGATATTGTTTAAACACTCTTTTCAGTTGTTTTGTTATAAAAGGTGTTTGTGTACGTGTGTGTGTGTGTGTCG
>NW_004797674.1:19634-21827 GCF_000002075.1 Aplysia californica
CCACTCGTATCTGGATCGGAGATTCTGGTGCGGCGTGGTGGTGTATGGGTTGCTTGAGTAAAGAGTTGTTTTTTAGTTAGTTTTAGTAAGAGTTTTACGGCACTTGCAACACAATAAGGTCATATAAGTGCCGAAGATTAGAGGTGTTACAAGAGAGTAATAAACATAAAAAAGAAGGAGGGGAGATAAAGACGATAGATGTTTGATAGGAAAGAAGAAGCAAACCACACAAGAGCACCCTCCAACCACCCACCAAGGCGTGGGTGATTTAGTGGTTAGGCTGTTAGAATTGCAACGGTAAGACAATGGGTTCGAACCCCCTCAGGGGACCGACGTTGTGGCTTTTGGAAAGGCGCCATTATACTATTATTATACGGAAGTCACCTACCTTCACTCAGGTCTGCATCAGTACTCCGCTCTGGACTGTGAAAGATCTTGTCCGTTTGGTAGTGGTTGAGCGCATGATCAGCTGCCGGTACTGTATGCTTCCCCGAAAGCCGAGAATGTGTCGGCGTGTTCTAGGATCTGTAAAGGTAATAAAATATAGATTGTAAATAAAGAGCTTAGAGATTTCTAAACATTATATAGTCGAGGTTTTACGGCACTCGCAACTGAAAAAGGTTATATGAGCACCAAGGGGTGGATGTCAACAGAGAAGTCCTTACAGGGAATCAGGCTTACTCTGCTCACCTCTCTAGCTTCAACAGCACAAAGTCTGCTTCGACTATCAAGGCACCCCGGAAATATCGGGCCACAAGAGAGCGACAAACATACAAAAGAAGTAGAGGAAAAATGACGATAGTAAGGATGGGGAAAGAAAAAGCAGCAGTTCCCCCTATGTTGTTCCGGCACAGTTATGAGCATGACAGTGTTTAATGAGCCCATGCATAATTCTATTGTGCATGAACGAGAAGTGTCCCCCTTTGGGAATGGCCTACAGACACTTCAGTCAGTGGCACTGCCCTGGGGGGGGGGGGGGGGGTAGCGCTTAGAGAAAGAAGCAGAGTTGGGATATGCGCTATATTTAATGCTGTTTCTCATTATCTCCGGCTGTACCAAGTCTGACAGCCTTGAATATTCCCCAAACCACCAGAATTCACAGACACACTGAGGTTCGAACTAGGACCCTCCACATTGTAGCCTAGCGTGATACCAACAAAAGTACAAGGGAGACCTTGCCCAGTTTACAGACATATGTAGCTATATGGTCGCTTTTAAGGACAAGCAGGCTTACCCAGATGTCGGGGGTTTCCAGAAATCTTGACCTACACCAAAAGTGGGCGTTGTCCTACCTACAGGAGAAGTTTGGTTTCATTGGTGTGTATATTTGTTTGGTTATAGAAAAAACTCTCCTTGTCTTTTAAAGAATCTGAACAAGGGGCAAAAACTTTACCTTCGATTGTCTCAAAACAGCATTTTCGGGATAGCCCCCTTGTGCTTAAAAGCGACCAATTATCTCTGGCAGTTCCAAGTCTGAGAGCCTAGAATATTCCCCACACCACCAGAATTCACAGACACCCTGTACAAGCGAGACCTTGCCCAGTTTACAGACATATGAAGCTATAATTTATCTTTATGGTAAATGTTGTATCACCCGATGAATCAAAAACAAAATCTCTGCTTCATGAATGAGAGATACTGAGGCCAAGAGAGAAGCTGGCGCGCTGTGCTCATCCAAAAGTGAAAATGTCGTATTTACAAACTCAAAACTCAAAATGTGGCAAACTTTTCTCTGCTAAGAGATGGTCTAACTAGCCACAGAAGTAGCCACTAATATTAGTTTTAGTAAGAGTTTTAAGGCACTTGCAACACAATAAGGTCATATAAGTGCCGCAGATTTGAGATGTTACAAGAGAGTAAAATGCAAAAAAAGGAGGAGAGATAAGGACGATAGATGCTTGATTGGAAAGAAGGAGCAAACCAGACCAGAGCACCCGCCAACCACCCACAATGGTCTAATTGGCCACAGAAGTAGCCATTAAATATATTATCTTAGTTCTTCATTCTTGTATTTCTCTCTAAGGAATATTCTCTTGTACTGATGCATTGACCTGGCGCTCAGATTACCTTCTTTCATTAAGATAAGATAAGATAAGATACATCTGTATTGTCCAGATCTTAGCACAATGGTTTGGTGTTTCACCACGTGTATACACACACACACACACACACACACACACACACACACACACA
>NW_004797674.1:21927-24717 GCF_000002075.1 Aplysia californica
ATATTATATATATAGCCTATACCAACACAAAACAGAGATCAGAGAGCACTACTAACCTGTGCCACTCGGGTAATCCTGTGTAAGACTTGAGCACGCACGTTCTTCCCACTCTTGCAGTCCGCGAAAAGAACACTGACCACTGAGGTCCCAAGTTTAAGGTCCGAGGTTTGAACCTCTGGAAAAAAAGGGTATCACTCCTTGACCCTAACGAGCTGAAGAACTGGTCGGTGATATTCCTCTCCCAACTTGTCCTGAATGTAAGAATGACCACACATAAGAGAACGCCTTTATGGAATCATAACCGTGAAGTGAGGAAGAAAAAAACAAACAAATAAACGAAATCAAAACATCCGCGTCGGATCACAACCGCCTGTTACAGATGAAGTAGCCGACCCGGTATCAACCCGTTTCCTTACAATAGCACAATATGGAGCTGACCACTGCTACGAAACACTACTAGATCTAGATCAAGTATATCTACCAAAAATTATAAGAATGAACAAGTAACTATTATGATGATACTACTAAAACCAGTGACCAATTAAAAACTCGAACCTGTGCAAAAGGAACAAAATAATAAAAAAAACTTGTCGCGTTGAATCTCGGAACGTAGGCTAGGCTAGGGAGAGGGAGAGAGAGAGAGAGAGGGAGAGAGAGAGAAGCGAGGACAGTACCACAATATGTCGGCTCTTCTAAGTTACGGCAGCTGTGGGTGGCGACTCCAGCCGCGAAGAGGGATCGTGCAGCAGGCCCACTGTTGAACTGGCTCACAGGCACCAAACGCGCGTGAGAGAAAACTAACTGCTCATTCTCTCGTGGTATCGATAACATAATCTTATTGCGATGTTCGATACTTGTTTAGAAATATCGATTACCAGGAAGGCTGTTTTGGTGAGCAATGGGTCGATAATTCGCGCGCTGCACTGTGAATAATAAATGACTTTTATACAGATATTGTTTTTCTGTTTAGGCAAATTAATTGTTTGCAATAATTGGCAAATGTGGTTGGGTACGTTTAAGCTTTTCATTCTTTCACACTATCAGAAATTACCTAGTTTTGTCAGTAACAATGCAGCAGAGCAAGATGCACGCTAGTGTCACTGAGAAAACCTGATTTATTTTAATTTGACAAGCCATGTATGAGGTTTCCGTCTTTTAGCCTTCCATCAGCTAAGACCTCATTCCTGAAAAGTATGTACCTGCTGCTGCTGCAGGGTCTCGTGAAATCCTGTCTGAGTCGGGGTTTTTTTTACATTCGTATTGCTCAACTGGAAGTAAATATAATACGGGGCTCTCGTGGCCTAGATGTTAAGATGTTGGCCTCTCATTCAAAGGTCCGAGGTTCGAATCTGGGTAGCGACCGAAAAATTTTCTTCTCTAAAATTGTCTCCTTTCACTTCCTTTCCTTCTCTCTAGAAATGATCTGTCGTCTGCTTTCGTCCCCTCTATTTGTCCCCCACCCCCTCACCTCCTTTGCCCTGTCGTCTGCGCTCCTGACTCTTTCTGCAGCCTTTCTACTACTCCTTGGTTCCTTCTTACTGCTGTCGTTCTGCCACTCCCCTGATCTTCTGGTAGGAAAGATCTACACCTAGCCTTCTCGGACAAGAGCGAAATATCTCTGAGGGCCCGTGGACGAGTTGCGCACGTTAAATATCCCTTGATGGTTTAAAATCGATAAGAGTGGGCTTCGGCCGCCACCAGGGCAAAATTCAAAATTTCCTACCAACTGAAAATGCTAGGTATGTACCGCGCGCTCATATGACCTTATGCAGTTGCGAGCGGGGTAAAACACTTACAAAAACAAACAAAATATAATGCCCAGGCCCAAACAGATGTGGATTCAACACATTGTAATGGGATGTATTAAAATTTGTATGAAACACAATCTGTACACCTCTTCACCCTTTAATTATGAAATGGCGAGTGTTTCAGTGGTCTTCCCGTGAATCATCTTCAACAGTACGGAAATGGTGGACAAAATATATAATAAACTGGGTTAACTTACAGTTTATTAAATCTTATTTTCAATTAAATAACCTTGTTTTGCTTATGATTTAATAATTTCTCCGTTTTAAGTGCCCAAAGCTATATTTCTTTCTGGGTTTTTGTTTTGTTTTGTTTGGTTTTGTTTTGCTTTGTTTTGTTTTGCTTTTTTTTTTTTTTTTTTACATTTCTGGTATTTCCCCCCTATTTTAAAAGAAGCGGAAGGTCTATTTTTTCAGGTGCTCGATCTCTGAATTAGTGTCCATTTGAACTCATAGCCGAGATGAATCCCCTTGTGACCGGTCAAAATATTTAGGTCGGACACGTCCTGACTCGCACGAGACAACCACCAATCCACAGGGTCCTTTCCATCTAGTGAATCGGGAAGTTTCTACTCCATTTGTTTTCTGGGCGTCATTACGTCATTTCCGGAACATCTGGAAACGCTGATCCGAAAATTATATTTATTATCCATTCATTTCTGATCATAATATATTCGTAACAGACAGTACACTTTGCAAACTTTATGTCTGCAGAAAGGAGAGGGCTGTAGAGATGGCCCTTAAACATGTGCTGCTATTTATAGCAAGGCTACTACAATGCTACGTTTGAATTCAAGGACATTGTATCGAGGGTCTGGTTATTGAAGAAAAACGATATTTTGCGAAAATGTATACATTTACATCCACACTATTATAGACCAGACAGTGATAGATAGATAGACAGATGGATAGATAGATAGATAGATAGATAGACAGACAGACAGACAGACAGACAGACAGACAGACAGACAGACAGACAGACAGA
>NW_004797674.1:27652-28772 GCF_000002075.1 Aplysia californica
CACACACACACACACACACACACAAACACACACACACACACACACATACGCGCGCCCACCCTTTCGCACACCCATACAAACATACTCTCTCACACACACACACGTACACACCCATACAAACATACTCTCTCACACACACACGTACAAACCCATACAAACATACTCTCTCACACACACACGTACACACCCATACAAACACACTCTCTCACACACACACGTACACACCCATACAAACATACTCTCTCACACACACACGTACACACCCATACAAACACACTCTCTCACACACACACGTACACACCCATACAAACATACTCTCTCACACACACACGTACACACCCATACAAACATACTCTCTCACACAGCCTCTCCTCCACACACACATACACACACACACACACACACACACACACACACACACACACACACACACATACCCCTACACACATATTATATGTCTTTAATGACACTCACACATTCACACACAGACCCACAGTCACACGCAGATAACGACATAAGTGAACGATAATTGTTCACAATAATGATGTTTAAACTAGATACATAATCATTATGCTTATAGTCACCCGGTGGCATTCTGATATTGCCTGGTTCAAAAATCAAATGATACTTATTTTACAACTTATTTTACAACTTATTTTATAACTTATTTTACAAGATCATTCAGAGGTAAGGAAGTTAATGGATGATGATAGAAAAGACACTTTTATAAGCAGACCTGAAACAATAATGTCAGAAACGTTTGTTTGTTTTAGTAAGAGTTTTACGGCACTTGCAACACAATAAGGTTATATAAGTGCCGAAGATCAGAAGTGTTACAGGAGAGTAACAAACACAAAAAGAAGTAGGGGAGCTAAAGACAATAGATTCTTTTTATTGGAACGAGCAAACAACACCAGAGCACACGCCAACCACCCACTGTCAGAAACGTTCAACAAAAAAATCTCTCCAATTGAATTATGGGTTTTGTTCCCATTATTACTTTCAATTCCGGTCTGGAAAGTTCTAAATATTTTGTCTTCAGCATCGACAATCTCTTAAGGAACACTACCAGAAAACTACACACACACACACACACACACACACACACACACACACACAC
>NW_004797674.1:28872-30227 GCF_000002075.1 Aplysia californica
TCTTTGCACAGTATGTCTCAGACACGTTGGTCAGCACGTGTTGACAGTGTCAGGCCTTTTGCGGCTCACATCGGGGGGCTGAGGAAAGCTGTTCAAACTGTTCTTTTAATGAACCTCCCCCCAGAAACACGTTCAGATTTGATTGGTATTCTTAAATACTTTGCATCATTTGAATGTGTGATAATGGCATCTGTTTGGCTCAAAATCCTCACAGCAATCGATCACAGATATAGAGTGCTTCAAGCACGAGAAGCAACACTTGACGTTGAGGTGGCAAATATCAAGAGTCTGATTAACGACCTGAACAGCTTACGAGATGAATGGACGCAATCTTGAGTGAGTCCAAATTAGTAGCAGATAACTATGAGATTGAGCATTTATTTGCTGAAACAGAAAATGACAAAAGAAAATGGAGATTTTTGTAGACGAGACAGAAGATGTCACAGACTACCAAAATCCCGAGAACAAATTCAAACATGAAGTTTATAAAGTCCTCGTTGACTGCCTTCTCGGAAATTTGCAGACAGGGTATAATGCAGTGACAAAACTTGATTCGTTATTTAGTGTTTTGTGGAAATATCTCCAAGAGGAAGTCGGCGTTATTCGTGATCTTGCAAACAAATTTCACACGGAATTTGAAGTGGATGCATCAGCAGACCTTGCGCAAGAGTTGGAACATTTGAAAGTGATTCATTCAGCGAACATTGGAGAAAATGTCCTGCCGCCTCTTCAGTTGCTGAAGAGACTGCATTCCCTGAAACGGGATGCTTTGTTTCCAAACGTTGTAATCATGTTGAGAATCTTCTGCACTTTGCCTGTCGCAGTTGCGCTAGCTGAACGTTCCTTCAGTACCCTTTCTCAGGTGAAAAGACATTTTGCGGTCCGCAATGCGTCAAGACAGACTCTCAAGTCTTGGAAATTTGACCATAGAGGCCAGTCTAGCGCGAAAATTGGACTATGAACCAATAATTGGCAGTTTTGCTAGAGCTAAATCCCGTTAAGATCCGTTGTTGTAAGAAAAAAAAGGTAATCTACATTTCAATCTATTTTACTTTCTGTCATTGGTTTATTCATCTTAACTTCATTTTTAACTACCAGGTAAATCAGAAAAATTAAAATTAATTTTATGTTGAACACTTGATGGAGGGGGATGAGACAAAGGAGGATGGGGTTTTTGTGTGTGAGGGGGGGGGGGCGGATTAGCTTTTATTCAAACATCTCTTTCGCAAAATGCATTTCCAAGGGAAGTGAAGATGTGTTTCTAAGAGACAGGCAAACAGGGAGAGAGAGACAGAGAGAGACAGAGAGAGAGAGAGAGAGAGAGAGAGAGAGAGAGAGAGAGAGAGAGAGAGAGA
>NW_004797674.1:34411-36450 GCF_000002075.1 Aplysia californica
TCTCTCTCTCTCTCTTTCTCATAGGGATGTTTGGCCATGTTTAACCAAATGGCCATAAACCCGGCGCCGGTTTAATGGTTGTTTATGTCCAGTGACCATCAGCCGCGGTCAAGAGGTGTATATCATGTTGGCCCAAACGATCCGTGGGGAGAGAGAGAGAGACACTTGTGTCATGGCAAATCATACAGATCAGATCAGAGATTCCGGCTCCACTGGACTTTCTTCGTGGATGGAAAGACACAAAGCCATCCATGAATAACAAGAAATGTTACGTTTTCTTGAATTGTACATCTATTGCAGTAACAATGTACAAAGCACGTGTTAATTTATAAAACATTCATTAGGCATACCACAACGCCTATACACAATAATATTTATAGTGTTCACCTACATTTGTACAAAAGGCACATGAATAGTAAGAAATGTTACCTTTTTTTAACGTGTTCATCTATTTCTATAACAAGTACAAAGCAGGTGTTGATTTACATAACAGTCATTAGGCACACTACAACTTATATAAACACAGCAATATGGAATTTGTACAATACCTGTAATTGCAATTCGAATGGTATTGTTTTATGCAATATTATACAGTTCCAGGGGATGTTTGTATTGATGAGGGGGGTTTTTTTTTGTTGTCTTACCCTATATATAGGGATCTTATCTTACGTGAGCAGATATTTTATGTTCTGGTAAGATCTTCGATTTCATCCCATATTGTATTTCTGTTTGTCTCATCTAACCCAGGATGGGCAACCAACAAATCAGCATGTTTCCTCATCTCGAAGTCACTCCTTTCCTTATCTAAGTGGCCCTTCAGTCCAGGGTTTCGGAGCACCTGGACACGACTTAATTGGTAAACATTGCTGTCTATCCATTACCCGTAAGGCTATTTCATCACACGTTTATAAATAGCTAGACTTCCCTTCTCACATAGTTGAGTATTATTATATAAACTACATAAACTGAAAGAGGAATTATAAATAAATAAATGTATTTACTGATAATCATATAGAGATGAATAGATGGACTTCAATCAAGGATAATTCTAAAGTTTGTTTTTATTTATTTGTTGTTGTGGGTTTTTTTGTTGTTTTTTTTTTGTTGTTTTTTTTGTGTTTTTTTGGTTCCTCCGCAGCTTTGTTTATTTTAATGTATGTAACTGTACTTTAGAAGCAACAGAAAGGTGGTTTCTTAGGAGACTGCTGAGCAAACTATTGGTCTTGAGGTTCCGTGTTAGCCTTTTTATCGAAAGGGTCCGGGATCTAATCCTGCCAGCGACGAAAATGTTTTCTTCTCTAAAATGTTCCCCTTTGCCTTCCTTTCCTGTTCTCTAGTTCTGTTCCGTCATCTGCTTCCGTCACCACCCCCCCCCCCAACCCCTGACCTTCTCTTTGTTTCTCTCTCCGTAGCTCCTGATTCATTCGATTGCTACTCTTGGTTCTGTTTTACTCCTGTCTTTCCGTCCCACACCCTGATCTTAGGATAGGGAAGACCGAACTCCTAGGCCCCCCTCGGATAAGGGCAAAATATCTCGTGTGCAAGTTGTGCATGTCAAAGATCCCTTAGTGGTCCAATAATCCATAAGAGTAGACTTAAGCCGCTACCCGGGCAAAATTCAAAGTTAATTCCTACCAAAACTGAAAATCGGAAAGTGGCTGCCTGAGGGCAAGGTACCCTACAAAGTAACAAAAACGGTCACATACATAAATTCAGTTGCAATGCAGCTCGACCTGCAGTCGACTACCCCTAAGATCTAGTACGGGAACGCAAAGAAGATGAAGACTAGCAAAGCTGAAGACAAACGAGAAAGGGGTAGACCCAGAGCAACTTACTTGAAAAGCCTAAACATAGTAATTATGGGTGACGGGGAAATAATATTATGATAATAATTATGAGCTTTTAGAGCAAAGGAATGAATGGAGAAACGTGATCGCCGATGTCTGTCGCATATTATTTATCTGGCATTTGAGGATGATTTGTTCCTTCTACATTTGTTTGGTTTTTCGTTGGTTTTTTTTGTCTCTCTGTCTCCCCCC
>NW_004797674.1:37345-38475 GCF_000002075.1 Aplysia californica
CCCTCCCTTTCCCCCCACCCAACTCCTCTCGAGCAGTTACTGTTGGCCACATACCACAATAATGTCCTACTCGCTACCAGATACCATAAATATTAGACTCTATTGCAGACTGCTCCCGCAGAGAGTTCACCCTTCTCCCTCACTTAACTGGATGTGGTGGCCGCACACTACACTTACCAGGTCCTATAAAACCTCTGATGATGGCCGGCGGTCAAGGCTGAACAGGGTACAGCAAACTCGTATAATCGGTACCAGAATCCAACCATGTATCTGTCAAATTAGGCCAAACAATGTTTTTGCATGAAATTATGTTATTCACCGCCGTAATTACAAACGGTGATACTATATAAGTAAAACGAACAATCTGTACAAAGATTTCAGTATTTTTGGAAGGTAATGGAATATATTTTTAAAAGTTACATTTTTGTTCGGAAAATAGTGTTTGACCTAATTTGATGAATACACTGTTACACTTAGACATCGACGAACATAATACTCCAATGAGTTTGCTCGAGTTAGAAAAAAGTATTAAAAAAGCATGGTTAGGACGAATACTGCTGAAACAAAGGAATACAATTAATGATGAGTAGCGTGTAAGTGTGTGTGGAAAAGAAAAGGGGGGTTGGGGGGGGGGGATATTAACATGTTCTTATGCACAGTAGAATTGTAACTGGACTGATGTATCTATGTCATGCTCATACTGTGCCGGGAGAACAGAGGGGGAACTGCTGCTTTTTCCTTCCTCATCATTACTATCGTCGTAAATTTTTCCTCTACTTCTTTGGTACGTTTGTCACTCTCTTGTGAACTGTTATTTTCGGGGTGCCTTGTTAGTCGGAGCAGACTATGTACTGTTGAGGCTAGAGAGGTGAGCAGAGTAAGCCTGATTCCCCGTTTGGACTTCTCCGTTGACATCCACCCCTTGGCGCTTTTATGACCTTATGCAGTTGCGAGCACCGTAAAACCTTACTAAAACAAACAGCTCACTTTTTCTCTCACAGTCTCTCCGTTCATCCTGGATCTTTTGCTTGCACATTAACACACACACACACACACACAAACACACGCACACACACACACACACACACACACACACACATACATACACACACACGAACACACGCACACAC
>NW_004797674.1:38575-43575 GCF_000002075.1 Aplysia californica
GGGGCGAGTCAAACGAATATATAACAAGTCCCATTATAAAATCATGGCCACATTGTGTCATCTGAAAGTATTCTCGTGAAATTAGAGAATAAAAATGTTATTCACTTTTATCTTTTTAAAATACAATTGCATGTAAACTCTAGGGTCCTTTGTAAAATCTGATTTCTTTTTAATTTAATTAATTGAATGAACTACATCAGGTCTTTATAGAGAATTTCATCCTTGAACAGCACCAGGCAAACGGTCTGTTGTGTTTTGAAAAATACTTCGTAAACATCAATTTTGAATCTATGTATGATTTTATTTTCAGAAAATATTCTTGAAACATTAGAAATAGCCCTCTCGGTGATCACTACATCTTATTTCAACATTTCAAAATCGTTCTATTAACCCTATCCGTTCGTCGTGTTTTACTATCGTATCCATACGACGTGGGGAACTCTGTGCCACCTCAAAGAGGAAATTTTCTCGTTAATCCGATCCGTACGCTTCACATAGCAGTCTGTCAAAATGAATTTTTGAGAAATACTGAAAGTTTCAAAGTGATCTTCCCCCTAGAAGCATTCTTAAATGTGAAGAATACAACCCCGGGGGTACAAAATGACCCCAGGGCGTACGGGTAGGGTATTCTTCGTGATGAAGCAAGTTCCATAGAAAAATTGCCTTTTCTCGACAGTTTCGTTAAATACTTGATTGGTCGACTGTTCCAGGTAAGGATCAGCAATTTGAAAATATCCATATCGGTGTCGCATGTTTCAGGGTGCCTTACATTTTTTAAATCTCAGTATCAATCTGTAGAACATACAAGGTCTTATGGTTTTTCCTAAAATACAACTGGTCTTTTAATATATTATTTAGTATTATAGTTTACGATGTGTGGATTCGGAATTCTACAATTATAATTCATGTAGTTTGTTAAGATGAAATGTCAATACACCCACTTGACTTAGAAAACTAATGATACGTTGTTTTGATGCTAAAAACTACGTCCTGTCGTAGGACATTGAACCCGTTCTCAAAAGAGGACTATTGGCCAAATTACTGCAAACTGAATAACAGGTTTTTGCTGCGTGCATAACTGAGATTTGTGTCCCTCTTTCATGTTTTACATGGATCCCATCACGCAGAGCACAACCTAAAAGGAACGAAAATTTTCGCTTTAGGTTCAACGTATTTTAGCAAGCCTCATCTGTTGCCTCAGGGGCTCCTTTTGCAGCAGTGTCGTCTTCCTTATCTTACATAACTCTAATTTATCGTATTTGTTGATATCACTGCTACAGTTACTGCTGTTGCTGCCGTTGCGTTGCTGCTGCTACTGTTGCTGCTGCTGCTGCTGATGATGATGATGATGATGATGATGATGATGATGATCTCAGTATCATCAGCATCACCAGCATCATCATAATCATCGTCTATAATACCCCCACCCCTTCAGGCTACCCTCTACAAAATAATATGCCTTAGCTCCAGTTCAATATTCTCACCATCGTTTTGCATTGAAAGACAAAGGCAGTCAGTTTCTTGTATCGGCAGGAATCACCATATACAAGACAGTGTATATTATATATTCATCATTCTCATTCTCATACCTTCTGAAACCGCTAGCTTTATCTCACTTGAACAAACGGTCTTTTTGGCTAATTGCCTGTCAATGCCTCCAACTTTTGCATCCGTTAAAATTCTTTAAGCACAATATTTTATTTTCAAAACTTCCTGCATTCTTTTACAACGAATTTATTTCACTAGTGAGATGGCATGGTAAGACTCTTAACTGTTGTTCACAGAAGACGTGAGTTCAATTCTCAAGTGGGGATGCTATCTTATCGAGTATACCCGTCTGTCTGTCTGTCTGTCTGTCTGGACGCTGTAAACCCACTCAGCCGAGGACGGCCCTCACAGGTAGAGTAGAAGCAGCTCTCCATGTACATGATCTAAACGTGTGTCGATGGGGGCCTAACCTCCCCCCGAATAAAAATTAATTAAATGGGATTTGGGGGGGGGGGGTAACAAAAAAAATGCAATCCGAGTATTAATTCTGTAATACATCTTTGACTCATGCTTTTAAACTTCTGCTCCTCAACACGCTAGCCTGTGTGTATGCCAAAGGAATTTATTAAATAATACAACAATAATGATATTACGGAACAGGTCCAGAAAGTTCTACCACAAAATCTAGAGACAGGCGAGGAAGAAAGCAGCCTCAACGTGCAGCTAGGGGAACGGGGAAGAATATGTTTATATCACTGCGGGGTGATCAGACGATCTGCTCGTAATAGGAATCAAAACAATCCGAGACTGATCGAAACTTATATGCCAAAAATAACTCTGTCATGTTGTTGTACACATGCGCAGACAGAGATAGCTTCCCGTTATTTGAGTTCGCTCCCCCTGTTGTTTCATCAGAGCCGCACCTGCAGTTTGCGACGATGCCACATTTGGAAGAGCCAATATCTAGTACTTGAATAACTCTGGATTTAAGGCTTAAGTACTACGCTTGGTAAGCAAAAATAGTATAAACATTGTTGTTATAATATTATAAACATTCAATAAAAAAAAAAAAATTTAACGAAAAAAAAGACCCGTCAATAAAGTACATTATTTCACCTAGAAAGAACAGACAAATATTTTCTGTTGTACCTTTTAAGTCCAATTTCATCCACTGAAAAAATGCAATTTCTTTATTTTATCTCTTCATGTCTTCCAAAGTTAACGTCTGTTTGTACTATTAGTCCGGATCAAATGATGTAATGCCTAGCATGAACAAGGCTTAGATTCGATTCCCATTTTTGGGTTTAATGTATTGAGTAGCCTACCAATTGCCTCATGTTTATATTACAATAATAAAGACCAAACAAACAGAAACAGAGTGCCACTAATACACCATCGAGTCTTTCATGAGTTGAATGAAAGCTACTGGCAAAGTTTTTTGGTTCTGTTGATGAGAACACCAACCACAGTCGAACCTTCCCTAACGACTACTTGTCCAGGACAATCACCACTATGATCGACCACTTCCGACATTCTCACTTCCCTTTTGCTGTGTTTTGTTGTTCTTGCTGCTGTTGTTGTTGTTATTGCTGTTACAGTTATAGTTGATGTTGTAAGACTTCAACTTGTCAAAGGCAACCACTTTTCCCCTTGGAAATGAGTGGCTGTCTTACACAGTTTCGAGAGTATTTATAACCTCCAACAAACCTGAGATGATAATAAATTTCTTAGTTTTCTCCATCGATTTATACACCTGGGTCACACACTGTTAAAAGCAGCTCTCTTCGCTGTCTATTTCTTAAAAAGTCACTGCGAAGCGTGTGCACCAAGGAAAGCGACATTATGCTCATATGAAGGACAAAACACTTAAATTAATAGTCTTGCTATAGTCGAGTGCGCGTGGTACCTTTCGCCCTTTCCCTTCAAGTGCGAGATCTAAGATATTATGATACGTCTATGGTTTTTCTCTTACAGCCTCCGACGAGTACCTCGTCATAGAGCGACACAAGCGCTTGTGGTTGAAAGAGCTTGCCAAACGAGGCCAGCAAACGTGCAAAATTAACCCATTTACAACATAGCCATCGATTTTACACGAAAACAAAGTTGGTGGGTTCTTGATTTTTAATGATTTTTTCTACTGAACGTTAGCCGTTCGTGTCCACCTCTGGTCATGTATGGTAATCTTGAAGGAAAAGATCTCTCGCCAGAGTTTGCCCCGGCATAATGGTCTTTAGCCCGCATTTTGCAAATTGCTAAAGCGGTTATCTTTTATCTAAAAAAAATAAATAAAGTAAATTCACGTGCTTCAACTATTCAGTCTCTTAAAGCAAAAGTTAGGTCAATGTAACCGTTACATATTCGTAAAATATGTATAAAGTATTGTTACAATTTATTAACTTTTCTCACAAGGCACTGTCAATTTTTTTTTTTAAGTCGTTCAAAGTAACTATTAAATAGTTTATATAGTGGGGCAAGAGTGAACTATGTGTTTTTTTGTCATACTTTAATATTTTGGTTGCTGAAAAGATCTAAACTATTGAGGAGACGTGTATGTAACTGCTAGTATATTAATTTTTAGTTTGCTATAAATAAGTGTTATGTACATAATGCTCAGGTCAAAGATTTTAAAAAAATGTTCCAAATGTAGCAGTCTTTTCTGTGACAGAATTGGTCTCATTGGCTGCAGCAGAAATCTTACGTCTTCCCTATCATTTTTTTTTTCTTTCTTTCTTCTAAAAAAGCTTAAGAAAGATTCCCTTTCGCAGATGAATTGGTCATTGTCAGACATTGACGAATGAATTATTGGCTGTCAGGGGTTTGTTTTGTTGTGTTTTGTTTTTGATTGGTATAGTTCACTATGAACCTGTATCCCGTGTGCAAGTTGCACACGCTAAAGATCCCTTGGTGGTCCTAAAATCGATAAAAGTAGGCTTCGACGCCATACGAGCAAAATTCGAAATTCCTACCAATCTGAAAATGTTCATTGTGTCCCGCGCGCTCATGTGGTGTTATGCAGTTGCAAGCGACTTGGAACACTTTCCAAAACCAACAGAACCTGTTGGATCTAGGAGGGCACTTATAAACTCATACACACAGAAAGTACATTTTAGCTTCTAGGTGCGTACTGCTTTCATTCCAACTGCTTCCTTCAGCATAGACCTATGGGTGTGCTCTGTGATTGAAGTCGCCACCACGGGCAGTCAATATCCCGCCTCTCCAAGGCACACTGCGCACTTTGATCTCAAAAACCACAGAATCAGAGCAAACTGACAGAAAGAGCAAATTGAGTTCCGCGCGGTTTGGCTTGTAGTTGAAGTTTACATAATAATATGTGTGTCGACACGACGGAATCAGGCGATCGTGAATTTTTGGGCGTACAGAGTTATGGTATAATCTTAAAGCATACTCATTTGTTTTGTTTTAGATGAAAAACATACCCATCTGACTTGAAAAGAAGTCAAAATGTTTGTTATTGAGGGAGGTGTGGTGGCTCGGTGTAAGAGGCAAAATTA
>NW_004797674.1:49326-50733 GCF_000002075.1 Aplysia californica
ATAAAGAGAGAGAGAGAGAGAGAGAGAGAGAGAGAGAGAGAGAGAGTTCATGCCCACAGACACAGTAAAAATGTGTGACTGAATTGAGCATCGTTTTATGTGTATCATTAAACGTGAGTGTAGTGAGTGCATTTCTGTATTGATGGTGAATTCTTGAATGATGGTGTCCTGGTATATTCACCCAAAATGTCCTTCATGGATAAATACAGGTTTTTCTTACCGTAAGAGTCAATGAGTACAATAATGGTTTAGTGACAGACAACTCCACGTGTTTACGAATACGGTGCACTAGATAGATAGATAGATAGATAGATAGATAGATAGAGATAGATAGATAGATAGATAGATAGATAGATAGATAGATAGATAGATAGATAGATAGATAGATAGAGTGTTTACGCATACATCGCCATTATAGGTAGATACCAACACAATTTTGATCATCAGGGAGGCGGGTAACTTCGACACTGTTTGTTACGGCCAATCCAGGGTAGAGCATCCGACAGGCAGACGGGGATTCTCGATAAAATTGCTCACGTCACCTGCAGGCGACGGCGAAGCGACTCACCATTGCGGCACTAACACTATAATTTAGTTTTAGTAAGAGTATTATAGCACTTCCGACACGTTTAGGTCATATCATAAGGGCCGTTGATTAGAAGTGTTACCAGAGAGTAACATAATACAAAGGAGAGATAAGGACGGGAGATGTTTCATAGGAAAGAATGTGCAAACCGCACAAGAGCACCCGCCAACCACCCATATAGAGAAACTGACGCTTTATAGATAGATCGATCGATCGATCGATAGATAGATAGATAGATAGATAGATAGATAGATAGATAGATAGATAGATAGACTGATTGATAGATCGGTAAATAGATAGATAGATAGATATATAGATAGATAGATAGATAGATAGATAGATAGATAGATAGATAGACTGATTGATAGATCGATAGATAGATAGATAGATAGATAGATAGATAGATAGATAGATAGATAGACAGACTAGACAAGTTAGACCCGCAGATAGGTAATGTATGAGCACGGACAATAGCTTGAGCTTCAATAAAACGCGGCCGGCTGTAAATCTCGCCTCAGACCGTGACAAGAGCTGTGCACGTACCTCGTCATGCGTTTATGGTGATAGAGTGAGCCCTCCTTGCATTCATGCTTGTCTGTTCACTTCTTTTTTCTGTGTTTTCTGTTTTGGCGTGAGGTGCACAAGTTAGGTCTTTTTTCCATTGCGGAAACGAGTTTTGTTATCACGAGTGTTTTATGCTATGCATGATGGACTGCAGGCGGCTGGAGACAGACAGACAGACAGACAGACAGACAGACAGACAGACAGACAGACAGACACACAGATAGGTACACACACACACACACACACACACACACACA
>NW_004797674.1:52475-53787 GCF_000002075.1 Aplysia californica
CTCCTCCCCCCCCTCCTCCCCCTCCTTCCCCTCCTCCTACTCCTCATCCTCCTCTTCCTCCTTTTCCTCCCTGTGCACTTACCCTTCCTCCACCACCTCCTTCTCTAGTTTGTTCACAATGTTCCTATTATCTGATTACACTTGACAGACCCATTAATGCGTCATGATGTTTACTTTAATGTATTTACAATTCTTCACCCATGTTGAATTATAAAACGGTGTTTTTCATATATTTTTATACGAAGGCGTGTCGTCCTATTTTGTGTGACTTGTCTTGTCGACCTTTCTGTACTAAAAAAAACCCAACAACAAACAGAACCTGAAACCTAATGGCTACGATTTTTGTTTCTACTTTGATTGAAACATTTTAATACTTCAATGAGATTTCTTCTTAAGATAACTTCATTTTATCACCATTTGTGAACCATTCACTCGATACAGATGTAGTCTACGTTCTAGGCATTGTTGATATACGAGGGGACTACCGGGACGTTGAGGAAATATCTTAATGAAGTGATTAATTCTAACATCCATTAGCGTAGATGGGAACTATTTTCCTGTTATAGAGATATAATAATATTAGTAAAACAGTTTATTATGTCTATTTTAAGATGCAATAGCGAAGACGTTTCTAACCTGTTTCTCTAGTAACGGGCAGGTTAGTCATTTTATATCAAGATAGGATTTAAATATTATAATTAATTTATTTATAGCAGACTTTTATGTCGTTAAAAAGGTTTTCCATATGCTAATAGATCTAGATCAAAATAAAAAGAAAGGTATTAACGATTACCTTTTTAGTTATCCTGGAGAAAAGAAAGGCAGATACACAGAAACAACAGAGTGACAATGAGGAAGTACGATACCAGTGATATTCTCTCAAGCCACCCACACTATAATCTTTGAAGGCCAACTAGAGGGCGTATAGCTTTGTTAAAGCACCATTATCGACTATTATACCCACACCATCTTTTTTTCCTGGCCCATGGTCATTAAATGTTCTCTCTATTTCCCTGGCACCCCTCCCCCTTTTTTTAAATCTTTCAACACTTACAAGGACTAGAGTTGGGTATAACTGATGCCTTCATAAATGAATTATTCTTTTGTTGGGGGCATAAAAGGATGAGCATACATTAATCATTCTTTATCATACACCTTCCTGCTTCCCTCTTCATTCATACGTTTATTCACTCCTTTCACCACTTCTTCATTTACACAAACAAGTAAACACACACATACAAACAGACAAGTGCACACTGAGACAGAGAGGGAGAGAGTGAGAGAGAGAGAGAGAGAGAGAGAGAGAGAGAGA
>NW_004797674.1:54126-60818 GCF_000002075.1 Aplysia californica
CTCTCTCTCTCTCTAACTCGACATGATGTTTTCCCTCTCTTTCTCGCAAACACACACAAACACACACACACACACACACACACTCACACACACACACTCACACACACACACACACACACACACACACACACACGCGCGCGCGCGCACGCACGCTTGAATGAGTATTGACCTACATGGTTATAATCACCTGCATGTACATGCTGTTTTCTCACCTAGATATCTAGATCTATTCATAGCGTGCATGTCGCTCACTCTCGAGGATTTCACGCGGCAGTTCACATCACAACATCACGGTTGTACAATTGTGTGTAAATTGATGTGGGTAGATTGTTCAAGGTCTCGAGCTGCTCCTCTCCGCTCTCCGTTTTTCAATTCTGCACATATGTCATGTAAAGAATCATAACATACTATGTGTCACGACTAGATGGAAAAGGACGCTCGACAATTTTTGGGATTGTGGAGTCATCTTAAAAGCCTGTTCATTTTTCGTTCTTTCGATGAAAAAAAATACCCATATATCTGGAACAGAAGTCGTGATATTGGGATATTTGATATTGAATGCGGTGAGGTCGCTTAGTTTTAGAGGTAAAATTAGCGAGAAAATTGGCCCCCAAAGTTTGGTAACTTCCATAGTTGAGAGTCTTCAGAAACCGAAGATCCACATTAATTGTCATAATTCATGTGCCTTTAATCAACGTTTTTCAGTGACATTTACGAATAAATATCTTTTTAAAGTGAATTAGACGGTGTAAAGCAACAAAAAAAAAAAACATATTTCGAAAAAGATGACTAAACCGGTGAAAATAATGTCGATTTCTTCGATTTCATTAATTTAACGAGCGCCTGATTTAACCGCAATGCCTCACATATAGCCTGGTTTGTTTGAGTTTCTTAAAATAAGTTGACACCACGACAATCATCTCAAGCTTAAAAAAGAGGCCGGGGGGGTGAAGCACCCCTCATGTATTAATAGATGAATAGATTATTCAAAGGAACAGTTAAAAGTAGAACCTAAAAGTGCTCCCTTCCGAACACTCCTTCTGTTATTCATTTTCTGGGGAAGATGAAAGGACCTACATGGTTGTAATCACCTGTAAGTGCATGATGTTATGTAACCTATTCATAGCGTGCATGTCGCTCACCCTCGAGGATTTCACGCGTCAGTTCACATCACAGCATCACGGTTGTACAAGTGTGTGTAATGCGATGTGGGTAGATTGTTCACGGTCTCGAGCTGCTCCTCTTCGCTCTCCGTTTTTCACTTCTGCTCATAATATAAAAAATATAATATATTATGTGTCACGACTAGATGGAATAGGACGCATGTCAGTTTTTGGAATTGTGGAGTCATCTTAAAAGTCTGTTCATTTTTCGTGCTTTCGATGAGCAAATAAAAACAAAACAAACATAATTCGAAAAAGATCACTAAACCGCTGGAAAAAATGTCCAATTCTTCGATTTCATAATTTTTACGAGCTTCACATATAGACTGATTTGTTTGAATTTCTTAAAATAAGTTGACACCACGACAATCATCTAAAGCTTTAAAAAAATGGGGGGGGGGTGAAGCACACTACTTGTATTATTAGATGAATAGATTATTCCAAGGAACAATTAGAGGCACAGCCTAAAAGTGGTCCTTTCCGAACACTTCTTCTGTTATTCATTTTCTGGAGAAAATGAAAGGACCTACATGGTAAAAATCACCTGTAAGTGCATGCTGTTATCTCACCTAGATCTATTCATAGCGTGCATGTCGCTCACCCTCGAGGATTTCACGCGGCAGTTCACATCACAACATCACGGTTGTACAAGTGTGTGTAATGCGATGTGGGTAGATTGTTCAAGGTCTCGAGCTGCTCCTCTCCTCTCTCCGTTTTTCACTTCTGCACATACAGTGTATAAAGAACCATAATAATATACTAGCTGGGCCCCCGTTCGATGAATGGAATGATCGGTGCATTGACATAAACTGAAAGTCATTGGTCTGCTATATTTACACTCTACTGGAATGGAGCAATAAACCTTGAGAGATGCAAAAATCTAGAAGGCCAAGATCTATACTCTCAAAACAAAATGCGCCTCTCTTAATATCACTTTCGTCTCTTCCGTTGTGAGGGACAGTTATTCAGATTTGTTTCGTTTCTCAGTGGAATAATCACAAAGGCGGGAACTTTTTGTCATTCTAAATTCAGGAAATGAATAAATAAAAAATCGGCTCCGTCATGGGGACCTATCTATCCTTTTGCAGGTACTTGCCAACTTTCAACTTTGTAGCTGTCGTAGTTTTACGGGAAAAGTGACACATGTGTTTCCAGGTTGCCAAACAGATTGTGTATAGATTGATTCTCTATTCCGCTTTCGTGGTTGTACACTCCAGAATTTCAAAGGTGTAGAAACAATGCGCCCGGCTAGTGAACGGAAACTTCGCTTGTTTACAATGGCGTCTTAGAAGACGGACTTCCCCAAGATTAGTTCTAAACGAAACTAATGAAAAACTGAAAATTAAACTACTGTGACTTCAGGCTCCTCAATAAAACTGTGCACCCAATAAATGATTATGAACCACCATTAATTTTGTCAAATTCGAAACTTAAATGGTTCGGAAGTTAAAGGCGGGCAAAGTGACGGACTTTCACAAATATAATATGCTAGCTGGGCCCTCGTTCGATGAAAGGAATGATCGGTGCATTAGCATGAACTGAAAGTCATTGGCCTACTATATTTACACTCTACTGGAATAGAGTAATATTTTTTGAGAGAAAAGTCACACATGTGTTTCCAAGTTGCCAAATATATAACAGATGTATAGATTGATTCTCTATTCCGCTTTCGTGGTTGTACACTTCAGAATTTCAAAGATGTAGAACCAGTGCGCACGACTAGTGAACGGAAACCTCACTTGTTTACAGTGGCGTATTAGAAGACGGACTTTCCCAAGATTAGTTCTAAACGAAACTAATGAAAAACTGAAAATTAAACTACTGTGACTTCAGGCTCCTCAATAAAACTGTGCACCCAATAAATGATTATGAACCACCATTAATTTTGTCAAATTCGAAACTTAAATGGTTCGGAAGTTAAAGGCGGGCAAAGTGACGGACTTTCACAAATATAATATGCTAGCTGGGCCCTCGTTCGATGAAAGGAATGATCGGTGCATTAGCATGAACTGAAAGTCATTGGCCTACTATATTTACACTCTACTGGAATAGAGTAATATTTTTTGAGAGAAAAGTCACACATGTGTTTCCAAGTTGCCAAATATATAACAGATGTATAGATTGATTCTCTATTCCGCTTTCGTGGTTGTACACTTCAAAATTTCAAAGATGTAGAACCAGTGCGCACGACTAGTGAACGGAAACCTCACTTGTTTACAGTGGCGTATTAGAAGACGGACTTTCCCAAGATTCGATATACACGAAACTAATGAAAAACTGAAAATTAAACTACAGTGACTTCAGGATCCTCAATGAAACTATGCACCCTTTAAATGATTCTGAACCACCATTACTTTTTGTCAGATTCGAAACTTAAGTGGTTCGGAAGTTTTAGGCGGCCAAAGTGACGGACTTTCAAAATTATAATATATGAGATAGAGATTATGTGTCACGACTAGATGGAATCAGGCGCTCATCATATTTTGGGATCGTGGAGTCATCGTAAAAGCCTGTTCATTTTTCGTGCTTTCGATGAAAAAAATACCCATCTGTCTTGAACAAAAGTCGGGATATTTGGTATTGAATGTGGTGGGGGTGCCTGGTTTGAGATGCAAAATTAGCGAGAAAATTGGTGACTTCCATAGCTGAGAGTCCTCCGAAAAAATTCATGTTTTGTGCTCTTAATTAACGTTTTTCAGTAACATTCACGCATAAATATGTGAGGCAGCGTGGTGGAATCAGGCTCTCGTCAATTTTTGGGCATGTAAAGTTATTAGTAGCATCCTAAATCTTGGTCACTTGTCTTTATTTGGATGAAAAAATATTCATTTATCTTGAAGACAAGTCGAGATATTTGCGAAAGAAGGAGGTGGGGGTCACTTATTTTCTGAGGTAAAATTAGCGAGAAAATGGCCGCCAAAGATTGGTTATTTCCTTAGCTGAAGAGTCCGCGGTAACTGAAAATTTACATTTTTTGTGCCTTTAATCAACGTTTTTAAGAAAAATCCAAACAGAAATGAGTTCTTTAATGGGCACGAACGGTGTTGAGCCAAAAAACAAAAATTTGAAAAAAATTCACAAACCTGGGGAAAAATGCAAGTTTCTTCCCTTTGTTTATTTTAGCGAGAGCCTGATTCCACCCCGCTCCCTCCCATTTTTTTTTTTAAAAGGGGCCCCCCCCCCCCCCCCCCCCCCCCCCCCCCCCCCCCCAAAAAAAATAATTTTTTTTTTAATTGAAAAAAATTACCAAACAGGAGAAAAAAATAGAATGCAGGTTTCCTCAATTTCATTATTTTGACGAGTCCCTGATTTCTCCACGATGCCTCACATATAACTTGGTTTGTTTGAGTATCTAATAATACGTCGAGCTGAAAAAGGGTGCTGGGGTGAAGCATATTAAGACATGAATAGATTATTCAAAGAAACATATAAGAAGAAAAACCTAAAAGTGGTCCCCTCTGAACGTTCCTTCTGCTTTTCATTTTCAGGGGAAGATAAAAGGACCGCATTTGGACTAGAAAATATGAAAAGGGTAGACGAAATAATAGCCACCTAAATACATAATATTATATTTCAATCCACAAGGTGGATGGGTTAGGGTGGGGGGGTTTTTGGGGGGGAGGGGGTATATTCGAAGCTTTGTGAAGGGATATTGCTATTTAAACTAATAAAACAGCCAATAACTATCTCTGTGTTTTAAGTATTGGGTAGCAGCTATCAAGAACCCACTAAGACTAAGAACCGGTCCCTGGAGCGCTATTTGCAGGACTAACTTGAGCAAAACTCCGAGAATCGTTGTTCTGAAACGTGAGAAACACAATTTTGTCTAGTCCTTTCAAGAATCATTTAGGTGGCTATTATTTCGCCTATCCTTTTCATGTTTGCTAATTGGTTGGTTGAAACACTCATCATTTCACCATTAAATCATTTAATGTAGCGCTATGTGATAAAGATCTTCTGTGTATCCTCCTAAAGCCCTAAATAAAATTGTAACACACAGGGATTCGTACAGTACTAATACTTAACAGGACTAGTCAAGCAGTACAAAGACTGTCGCACGCCAGAAACAGTCACCCCCCCCCTCCCCGGGCAATGCTACTGACTGAAGTGTCTTTAGGCCATTCCCAAAGGGGGGGGGGGGATATTAACATGTTTTTTGCACAGTAGAATTGTAAATGGGCTGATTTATAAACGTCATGCTCATACTGTGCTGGAACAACATAGGGGGAACAGCTACTTTTTCTTTCCTCATCATTACTATCATCATTTTTATTCTACTTATTTTATATGTTTGTCGCTCTCTTGTGAACTGCTATTTGATAGGCGAAGCAGACTTTGTGCTGTTGAGGCCAGAGAGGTGAGCAGAGTAAGCCTGATTCCCCGTTTGGACTTCTAGGTTGACATCCACCCCTTGGCGCTCACAAGACCTTATGCAGTTGCGAGCGCCGTAAAACCTAACTAAAACTAAACAAAAGCCCTAAGGTAATAATAGTGTCTTGTGTCAAGAATAACCCGCTGTGGAGCGATATATCTTTGAGTATCCACATAGAGGAACACACTGGTAAAGTTGATACTAGGGGAACAAGGCGGTAAAACAAAGCGTAACTGGGTTCCGGCGCTAGATTTTCGCGCGTGCCGTCTCAGGCACTCGAGTCTGCACAGGGGGGTAAACTTTTCAGGCAGAGCTAAAGAGAAAAAAACCTGCTAATGTTCCCCAAACTGTTTTACCTGTGGTTGCATCACACATTTTTGTGTTCCTTTACAGCTTACGTGAATGGTCTACAGCTCAGACACAGTGAGAGCCATTGTTTGTTTTTGTTTCGAAGATTTCCTTCCTTTTGGAAGTTGCTTTGAAGTTAATGAACTCAGTTTAAGTTGAAGACGAACGCATCAACCCACCGAAGATAGTTCAAGCTTGAGGTGTAAGAAAAAAAAAAGCCACGAGAGGGCACTTAAAAGTTTGTTATCAGTCGGGGAGTAAAAGAAGAAAGAAAACGGTTACAAGGGAGGTTATTGAGGGTTTTTTTACAGGTGTCTTTCTGTACTCGTGAACGATGTCACCTGAAGTTATGAGCGCACTTGTGTGGAGTTGGGTTGCCTTAGTTTAACGATAAAGATAATATGTCATTAAATTTGAAAGTGCCTCGTTAGACGCCTTTACTGCCAGTCCCGAAAATGGAGTAACTGAGCAGGTCTGGGGGTAAATACAAATGTAATATGCATTGCTTTGTTTCTTAAACCTCAATTTAAAGGAATAAGAATTCTTTGTAGGCTACCTTTTTGATTGATTTTTAGACGTTTGGTTACGTCGGTTTTACCTTTCAACCGAGATTTCAATAAACGTCAACACTCTCTACCCTGCCACGTAAAGGACAGAGAGGAGTTAGGGGGATATTAATTTGTGGTCTTCGACAGCGAACGGGTTGAAAAATGGTCACTAGGGGAAATATGATGGGGTTGAAGTGAAGGGGTCAGGAGAATGAAGGATGGGGAGTTTGGGATTGTGTGTGTGTGGTGGAAGGGGGGGCG
>NW_004797674.1:63292-65597 GCF_000002075.1 Aplysia californica
GAGAGAGAGAGAGAGAGAGAGAGAGAGAAAGAGAGAGGGAAAGAGAGAGAGAAAGAGAGAGAGAGAGAGAGAAGATGCACTCCCCAGAGACAGGGGATCGCGCTTGATTTAACTTTTGTTTCTGCTCTGATTTCCTGAGAGAGATTTCTCCTTGTGTTTTCAAGCCTCGCCCTCTTTCTTGCGCGCTTCTCCCAGCCCAGAATAGACAAATGGATTCTTCGGCGTACAAAGGCCGGTTGTTTTTTCCTACAGTTGAAGGGTTTTGTTTCTGTAAATTTTGCTTCGTTTATTGTTTTTTTCCCTACGACAGAAGTTCCAGAGAGGGGTTCTGTCCTTTTTTGTGTGTGTTATCGCTCCATGCTGAAGCTGTTGTTGCTTATGCCTTGTTAGTTGGCGTCCCTATCGTTGCTGGTTCTGCTGATGCTGCTGCTGTTGCCATGGTAACTAGTTGCGTGCATCGCTTCCAACAAATTTGAATGTGGAAGTCATCAATGAAGTTATCTCCAGAAACATCTTATTCTCCTTCAGTTCTTACGAATACTTAACAACCGTCGCTTCAGATTTTCCCCCGTTCTGCAACCCAGTTTAATTTTAAAACGATTTGATTACTAAAGATTCAGTTTCCTCTTTAGTTAGCACAAAGAGAGAAGAGATGTAACCTAGCTAATGTCAAAAAACTCTCTTTAGCGTCTTATTGATTGCTGGTTGCAGCTATACAAATCAAAAATGTATTATTTACTTGAAGTATAAAGTATATTACATCTAGAGAAGCCTGTCACTTTTTTAAAATGTTGGTGCTTCACGACACAATGTAGACCATATAGGAGGCGGGCTTCGACCCAGCCTTTCACGGCATACCCGACCTGAGAGGGATTCACGTCCCAGCAGAAAGACCGAGATACTCGATAAGAATTTTACCTACACGGGAATCGCACTCAGGTCTTGTTCGTGCAAGGGCAAAGCACTTAACCTCTACACCATAGACTCCGGTCCCTGTATGAAAAAAAAAAAAGTTGATTTTCAACCTGGCAATCATAGTATTATCGAGGGTCGCCGCCTGTTTGCTTTTGGTGTAGATTCCCTTACAGCTATGGCTGGACTTGACATTCAGCGTTGACACAGTTCGCATCCCACGTGATATAACGTACAATCGAAACCGTCTTAGACAGCCATCCATTGTTGAGGAGGAAAGTGTCCGTCTTAGATTGGTGGTCGTCTTACACAGTCATTTAAATGTTAGAAAACAGCAACATAAGGATGGAAATGGGAAGTAGCAATTTGTACAGGTGATTGTCTTATACAGGGGAACTGTTACAACAGGCTCGACTGTATGTCCGAAGTGCAGATAAGCATTTACAGTCAACTAAAATCCTGGTATGAATTATGTTTGTGACCAAAGGTAAAAAAACAAACAAACTCAAAACGATCAGATCAACACATTAAAACATTGCTTAACTACAAACGGGCATTCCGCCACAACGCGGTGACCTGTTTCCCTTCAGGTTTTATTCCTCCGAATTCAGTGTGGGAAAGTTTTGTCTGTGGTGTGATTTGCGAAGCTTGTCTCCCAAGTGAGAACTTCCAGCTTCAAAGGACGTGATGGATGACGCCACCCATGCGCGGGCGTTTCCTGGGGGGTTCACATCTCCAGAGAGCGCTCAGCTGAAAGGAAAGAAAGGCAGTGTGTTACTTGTTTGTGTTTGTATAGAACAGAACAACCTGTAGATCTTGATTTTTTAAAGGAACTAAATACATATAAATGGCTCAATTGCTTTCAGTCATTTTTTAAAGTAATTTGTTTGTACGTATACGTGCATATGTCCGGAATAGTTGAATATTGTTGTTTGTCATATGCCTTAATCCATCTGGTTTTTCGAGAAAAAAATAGCTTTTGACATTTGCTGATACAGATACTTTACCCTAGCCCTACTTATTTTGACCTACCCAAAATGTCAAATTTCTTTTGGTCCGTCTTAGTAAATACATTCTTTATCTTCCCTGTGTGGGACTGAAGCCATGCAATCAGCACATGACGGGTTTCCAGCTCTTTAACACTTTAAGGACGTATCCGGCACATACGTGCGTTCAGCAGCAGACCTAGATAGACAGATAGATATATTGGCGGGTGGGTGGGTAGATGGATGGATGGATGGATGGATGGATGGATGGATGGATGGATGGGTGGATGGATGGATGGGTAGATGGATGGATGGATGGATGGATGGATGGATGGATGGATGGATGGGTGGATGGATGGATGGGTAGATGGATGGATGGATGGATGGATGGATGGATGGATGGATGG
>NW_004797674.1:69449-71490 GCF_000002075.1 Aplysia californica
TCTCTCTCTCTCTCTCTCTCTCTCTCTCTCTCTCTCTCTCTCTCTCTCTCTGTCTCTGTCTCTGTTCCTCTTTCTCTCTGTCTCTCTATCGTTTTTCTCTGCCCCTTGTCTCCCGCGCCTCTCTTCTCTTCTTTCTCTATCTCTCCCTGTCTCTCTCTCTCTCTGTCTCTGTCTCTGCCTCTCTCTGTGTCTCTCTCTGTCTCTGTCTCTGTCTCTCTCTGTCTCTCTCTGTCTCTCTCTGTCTCTCTCTCTGTCTCTCTCTCTGTCTCTGTCTCTCCCTCTCTCTCTCTCTCTGCCTCTCTCTCTGTGTCTCTCTCTGTCCCTGTCCCTGTCTCTCTGCCTCTCTCTGTCTCTCTCTGTCTCTCTCTGTCTCTCTCTGTCTCTCTCTGTCTCTCTCTGTCTCTCTCTGTCTCTCCCTCCTTCTTTCTTCCTTTCAACCCGTATTTCTCTCGAGAATATCCCTTCCTCTACACAAGAAAAAAAACGCACTCTGCCTTTCTAGCCTCTATTTTAACACAGTCTGACGGGCCAAGAGCTGATAGTGGTTTCTTTGAAATGGACATTTTATATTTACCCAGTAAGTTACGAAATATAGATCTGCAAAGCGAAATCTGGAGGTTTAAATCGGAGAGAATGCAAATGCATGTAATAACTGTATTCTGGAATGTCTGGTCACTGTGTTGTATAGTAGCCGAAAGGGGACTCTCGGTGGCCGAGATGTTAAGATGTTTTGTCTCTTCTTTTCTTCTCCTCGACCGCATAACACTTGAAGTCTGGTATCTGTGATAAATTGGGCCGTCCTGCTCAGTTCATTTGTTGGCCCGTATAGCTTCTCTTGTTTGCCTCTCATTCAAAGATCCTGGGTTCGAATCTAGGTAGCGACGGAAACATTTTCTCCTCTAAAATTGTCTCCTTTCATTTCCTGTCATGCTCTCTAGCAATGTTCTGTCGTCTGCTTTCGTCTCCACTTTCTGCCTCCACCCTCTCACTTCCTTTGCCCCCTCCTCTGGGCTCCTGACTCTTTCAGCAGCCTTTCTACTGCTTCTCCTTGGCTCCTTCTTACTGCTTTCTTTCAGCCACATCCCTGATCTTCTGGTAGAAAAGATCTACATCTAGTCCTCTCGGACAAGGGCGAAAGATTTCGGAGGTCCCGTGTGCAAATTGCACATGTTAAAGATCCCTTAGTGGTCTAAAATCAATAAGAGCAGGCTTCGGCCGCCACCCAAGCAAAATTCAAAATTTCCTATGTGTCCAAACAGCGGAACTTCTTTTATCTGTATTTCTTAGCTTAGGTATTTTACGCCCCATCGTACACTGAGGAAATCGGCTTCGACCCTGCCTGTAAGGGCTAACCCGGGCTGAGAATGATAAAATGTCCCTGGAGGACCGAAGATGCTCGGTAAAATTCCTCCCGACACGGGAATCAGTCTTCTGCGTGCAACGACGAAGCACTTAACCATTACTCCACCGATGCAGGAGCTCCTTCTTAAAGAAAGTACTCTATGCCCAGTAAACAAACACGTAAACCTATAAGCAATTCTCTTGATAAATGATGTAGTGTCCGTTACGTAAATCGTATTGTGTAAAAATGATATGGAGAAGAAACTTCCGACTCATTTTTACACAAATATTATTAGCAAAACGTCTTGATAAACATTAAACGTTAACAACACTAACATTTGTATTGATAGAAGCTTTAAAATTTTGTTACAGAAAAGTCTGGATTCATTGAAAGTTATGTGCTGACGTCATCTGAAATCGACAGCCCATACGCAATCCAATCTTTGTCGATTTTGCTGTTAGTTTTGCTACTGTCTTTGTCGCATGTTGATATTGTTGTTGTTGTTGTTGTTGTTGTTAGTGCTGCTGTTGTGTGTGTGTGTGTGTGTGGTAGCCTATCCGTTCGAAATGTTCGGAGCCCCGAAGAGTGTGCTCTTCGCCAGGGCCACCGCCTCCCTTGGGTAGCGGGTGAAGCAGTCCAACCTCCCTGAATCCTCCCCGAAGAGATGCCACCGCCGGGCCTCCGTGGCGGGGCATCTCT
>NW_004797674.1:75118-76938 GCF_000002075.1 Aplysia californica
GAGGGCGCCACCAAATTTTGAGGACACTTTTTTAATTGGCTCAAAGAGAGAAGTGGCCCATCTTGTCTTGTACTATCTTTGGTGGGGGTGAAGAGATTGGGCCACTGATCATTGCGTATCGATACCAGCATGTCTAAACAAACATCGTACATACCAAGATAGTTCACTCTCTCTTTGAGCCAATAAAAGAGTGTCCTCAAAATCGATGCGTCCTCTTCGGAAAAGTGTGAACTTCGAAAACAGAGTTACCTTACTTGTGTGAAAAACAATAAAAGTGAAACTAACAAACTGTGCTATTCCTATTCTTCTTCTGAAGAAACAAAAGAAAGCTTCAAAATAAAGACTACAACGCCATCTGAACCAATGCGAGGACTTCCGCAGACACTTTTTTGGCCAAGTGAACTATCTTGTTTGGAATTATATTTGGCACTGATCACTGAGTATCGATACCGCATGTCTAAAACACGAATATCGTGAGGACGAACCCACGGTAGGCCTCAAATTGTAGTAGTAGTAATATGAATATTTTGGCACTGGGCCGGAATGGGCAAAGTGTTTTTGTTAATTCAAATCATTTTTAGATTACCTGATTAAACCCTTCCATTATCTGCCAGGTCTCTTACGTAAGCGTACATGAAAACCAGAGGCATTCCTAGAACAGGCAGAAAAGTGGCAAATGAGGAAGTAAAGCATGTTTGTTGAATTTTGATAGAAGTTAAAACGTTTTGTTGCTTTTTCAGCAGATGCTTATCAATCGTCGTGTTTCCTTTGTGAAATTTTTTTTGAGACTTTACACTTTATGGTGGTTCGCTAATTCACTTTAATTAACAACGTTGTTGTTGCTTTTAACAAAAATGTTTTTAGTCCAATATTATTATGTTCATCCTTATGTATTGACTGAAGAAGGGGACAGGTTTGAAAAAGTGAAGGAAATGGGGAATGGTAAAGCAGTACAAGTATGGGAACTGAATTAGAGAGTTGTTTGTAGTAATGGATTATGGCTGGAGGAGATATGGGATTGAAATAAGGAAGACGCACAAAAGAAATAGTGATTTAAGTGACATAAGTGAAGGAGTAATGAGGCAACTACGGGTAAACAAAAAGAGGATGTGAAACAGGTAATGTTGCGTCGGTGGCCTAGTGATCAGGGTCGTGGGTTTGAATCCGGTCAGGGTCCCCTGGGAAAGGCACTTTACACGTCATATTTTCTTCCCTTCATGATAGAACTTCATCCAAGGGGGAATGAGTACCTGGCTAAGACGACGGAAGGATCTTGTCAGTCTATTAGTGTTTGAGCGCGTGAAATCAGCAGCTTGCACTGCGTGCTTCCCGGGAAGCCCAGAATGTTTCTGAGTGTTTTAGGGTGTTCTGGTGTAATAATGGTTGTAAAGCGCATAAAGTATGGTGCAGATCGTGGATATGCGCTCTATAAATTTTAATGCAATTATTACTATTATTACTATTGTTATTAATGAAATAAGGTTGGTGAGATATGTTGTGCCTGGGGAAATAAAGAGGGGGGTTACGGTGAAGTAGCTTACTTGCAATGGGAGTAAAGTGGGAGTGTGGCTGCGAGGAAGACAAAGGGAATGGGGTGGCAGAGTGAAAGATGGGTAATGTGGATGGAATGAGGAAGTGGGAAAGAGGTGAAGAGAGTGGGATGGGGTAGGGTGATTGGGCTGGTATGGTAGAAATGGATGAAGTGTGAGGTGATGATGAGGGATCGGTGCTCGTGTAGCATATTATGATAAAAGTGTATCCCGATTGTGAAGACCGTGAAATGACGAAAAAGGGTGTGTGTGCGGGGGGTGGGGTGGGGG
>NW_004797674.1:78304-79729 GCF_000002075.1 Aplysia californica
CACAAACACACACACACACACACACACACACACACACACACATGTACACACACACACACGTACACACACGCTCACATTTCTAATCCCTGCAATACCATCTAGCACATTGGTCACTAAACGCCTTGCTGATACACAGACAATCAAAAACTTCCACAAACAACACAGTATCACATTTCCATCAAATGTGGATTCGAAGTGTAAACTTGACAAACATATGTCCTAAGATGTTTTCTAAAGTCTAAACTCAAACAACGCATAATTGTTCTTTCAGATACACGTTATTACATGTGCAAACTTGACAAATTGTCCAAAGATGTTTTCAAAAAAGCACCGCACTATTGTTCCCACAGACGCAATTACAAATTTGCCAATTTGTTCAAAGATGTTTTCTGAATCCAAACCTGCGCACAAAACAAAACTATCCTGGAATCGTATATGCCTACATGTATATTCGTACGAATAAAGGAGCTTCAAAGCAATACTTCACACATTGTATAAATCAAAATCAATGTTTTCTAAATCTGAACCCCACACACATCGTATCATCTTTCCCGAAGATGCAACTACTGACCTGGCACATTGTACAAACTGGTTTTCTTAATCTAATATTATTTAAAAGATTGTTCAAATCATTTCCTCACACAGAAGCTTCTTTTTGTGTATTTTGTGTTTGGGAAAAGAGAAACACACCGACATACTAGTCGCCATTTAGTGCTGTGTGTATGTATGTGTGTGTAGTGTGTGTGTAGTGTGCGTGTATGTATGTGTGTGTGTGCGTGTGTGTCTATTGTGTGTGTGTATGTGTGTGTGTGTGTGTGTGTGTGTGTGTGTGTGTGTGTGTGTTTTTGTATCTGTGTGGGGGGTGTATGGAGGAAAGGGGGAGAGAGAGACAAGATGGAAAAGACAAACACAACAGAGCGAAAGTAAAGAAGAAGGACCAACCAGAAGTACCCTTCAACCTCCCACAATGGGAGCCTCAAAACAGGTTAATCCCTCCTATAACTTGTTCTCAAAACCCCCCAAGGTTAGATACCAAGCCCCGCCCACAACCGACATAAATCCTACAGCGTCTTGAGCGGCGTCCCTCGTCAATACTCCGTGATATTAACCACCAGCAGAAATGACAGACACACTTCCGGTTTGTACCGACGGCTCGCTATGACGTCACTGAGAGGAGCCAAACGGCCTCCACCACTACACGTCATCAGGGCTCACACACAGAAGTAGTGCTGTGGACAGAGGGGGGTATTGAATTTCCAGGATGTTTATCATTTAGCATTAATCGTCATAACCTTCTGGGTGGTATTGTGTATACATATGAAAAGTGTAATGGTGAAGAGTGGGCAATGCTTTAAAGTCGTTGACATTACTCATACTAACAACTTAATACCCAATAGGTTAAATATTACTGAAATTAAAACAGGA
>NW_004797674.1:80616-84011 GCF_000002075.1 Aplysia californica
AGAGAGAGAGAGAGAGAGTGAGTGAGAGAGAAAGCGTGTGCGTGTGCTTTTTTGTGTGCGTTGGAATAATAGTATCGTATTATAATGTGTCCTTTGCTAAACCTGGAGGACGAAAAAGTTCAGTTTCTTTCAAAGAGACAGCAATTGAGTCCATCCTTCCTCACCTTATGCGCAGCACTAGTGTGTTGATAAAATTCAATCAAAACATATGTCGTAATAATATATTATATCTCCTAGTTAAGGACTCCGCCCCCTGTACCTTCCCTAGCCCTTTGGGCTCGGTATCGATTGCTAGATATTCGTTTCACGGCCGCAGTTCACCTCGTTCGGTTGACGCCAGATCGAGAACGGAAATCATCCTCCTAGCGTCGGCTCAGGCCTCCAGCAAGCCACATGATGCCTGTCACTCCAAGGTAGTTCTCGGGAACTGGTACAGGCTATTTGGATTGGTCCATGAATTTCTTAAGCTTAAGCGGCAGCAGAGATATTGTGCTGTGAGTGAGTCTGTGAGTCGATCTCGCTTTTTTGGCCCTGGATCAAGGAAGTCACGGGGTTTCAGACACACGCGTACACTTGCAGTCGGCCTGTCTGTCAGTCTGTCGGTTTGTTTCTGTCCGTTTCTCTCTCTCTCTCTCTCTCTCTCTCTCTCTCTCTCCCTTTCTTTCTTTCTTTCTGTTTCACTGCCTTTCTGTCTCTGTCTCTCTCTCGCTGTCTGTCTGCCCCCCCCCCCCTCTCTCTCCCTTTCTTTCTTTCTCATACAGAGATACAGAAAAAGGGAACCACGCGCACTGATCAGAGATTGTCTTTAAAATTATAAACCAGATCTAGATTCTAGATCTAGTAACAGTAGTGCACGGGAAGTGGGTTCTTCATTGTTGCCGAGTGTGTGTGTGTGTGTGTGTGTGTGTGTGTTTGTGTGTGTGTGTGTGTGTGAGTGTGTGTGAGTGTGTGTGTGTGTGCACGCGCGTGCGTGTGTGTGTGTGTGTGTGTGTGTGTGTGTGTGTGTGTGTGTGTGTGAATGAGAGAAAGAAAGAGAGAGAGAGAAAGAAAGAAGAGGGAGAGGGTGAAGGAGGAATAGGCAAGGGAAGGAGAGAGAGAGAGAGAGAGAGAGAGAGAGAGAGAGAGAGAGAGAAGGAGAGAGAGAGAGAGAGAGAGAGAGAGAGAGAGAGAGAGAGAGAAAGGGAGACAGAGTGGTGAGAGGGGGAGACTATTTAAAATTTAACGTATCGTTTTATGGCACTTGCAACACAATTAGGTTATATAAGGGCCGACGGTTTGATTGTTTTAGTAGAGGTTTTATGGCGCTCGCAACTGCATAAGGTCATATGAGCGCCAGAAGATTAGATTTCTTAAATGTGTTACAAGAGAGTCATCATCACCCAGTGCCAAATCTGTGACAAACATCGGCGATCATGGTTTTCCATTCATTCCTTTGCTCGGATGCTTTCAAAAAGCTACGTTTCCCTGATCTCTTCCTGTTATCCAATTGTTTAGGTTCCTTAAGTATGTTGTCCTGGGCCTACCCTTGCATCGCTTGCCCTCAATTTTGCCAGTGAGAGCTAGATGTTCAAGACCCTTATGTCTATTCAGGTGTCCCAAAAACTGCATTTGTCGTTTCCTGATTGTTTTTAAACATTGAGCGTCCAACGTGGGCTTCACCAAGCACTACCTCATTTGATTTCTTTTCCTTCCACGAAACTCTTAGCAGTTTCCTAAGAAACCACATTTCTGTTGCTTCTATTTTATTTTCACTGTCTTTAGTGATTGTCCAGCATTCACAGCCATAAAATATAAGGGTTGACCAAACAGCATTTCAGGACTTTCATTTTGGTGTTCATTGAGATGTTTCTATTTTTCAGGATTGGGCTCATTTTATTGAAGCTAGCCTTAGCCATTGCAGTTCTCCTTTTTATTTCTGTGAACATTTGGCATAAGATGTTATCATATATCCTAGATATTTAAACTGTTGGACTTGTTTGATCTTTTCACCTTTGCTAATGAGATTACAACTAGGATTTGCTGCTTTTTTGGGGATATTACCTTGCATTCTGTTTTCTTTACATTCAACAATAATCCTTTACGTTCACTTTCTGTTACAACAGTAACAACAGTATCTAGAAGCAATTGAAGGTCCTTTTCGGAGCCTGCTATTACAAAAGAGAAACAAATATAAAAAAGAAGAAGGGAAGATAAGGACGATAGAATATTTGATTAGGAAAGAAGAAGCAAACCACACCTGAGCACCCACCAACCCCTCACCCCCTCCCCCCCGAGAGTAACAAACACAAAAAAGTAGAGATAAAGCCAATAGATGTTTGATAGGATAGAAAGAGCAAGCCACACCGGAGCCCCGCCAAACACCAATGTTAACAAAACCCAGATGTTCAGTGTCAATACTTAAGAGTGCCCGTGAAAACAGCGTTCGGCTGCATGAACGTGAAAGGCATTCTAGTTGATAAAAAAAACCCAACATCAAGCAAATAAAGATACAACCCAAACCCAGTCACGAACGTTAAAAAATATCTGACAGCAAGGAAGGAAATCTTGAAAACAACTCATGATTATTGAAAAAGTAGAAGACCCAACTGTACAAGTATTCCAGGAAGGATGAGATCATTCGGATCCACCTCGGATTCAAACCTCTAACTTCTGTGAGGCAGATCAAATGCCCCACTTAAGGCAAGCACTAGTAGATTTTAGTATTTTTGCTGTTTGTTCATGACAACAGTATCTTGAAACATGACTACAGTGACATCGAAGGGTCATAAAAAAGAACATGTAGGAAGAATGTTCTAATTTTGGCAAAAAATGTGGCCAAAGCTCCCGTGCACCAGTGGGAGAAACCAAGAGAAAGAAGAATTACGAGCTAAGCACCCCGAACAACTGCGAGATAGCAGCTGCGCCCCCCCCCCCCCCCCCCCCCCCCCAAAAAAAAAAAAAACGAAAAAAAAGCCCCAAAATTTTTTTTAAAGAAAAAAGGGACCCCGAAAAATTTTGTGGAAAAAAATTCCCAAAAAAAACCACTCCCCCCCCCCCGAAACCGCGGGGGTTGTCATTTTTTTGTTATCGTGTTCCCCCCTTTGGTAGACACTATTTGTGAATGAGGTCCGTCTCCTGGGTCCCCGGGAGGAACCGGCTTTTTTTTTTTTTAGTTTTTGTCTCTTTTTTCCTTCGCTGAGTCGCTGGTTTATATTCCAATAGTTTTACCCTAGTATCGAGTATGTTCTTTGTCTTTCGCTCACCACCGTGTGAGATAGTTATGTTCTTGATTAACAGACCAGGAAAAAAGCATAGAGAGATCACGACACCAGTAGGTGGCTGGATGCGCCGAGACGTGCTAGAGAAATATCATGTTGTCTTATGGAGAAAGCGCAGGAATGGAAGGAAGGTTGTTT
>NW_004797674.1:84111-118513 GCF_000002075.1 Aplysia californica
GAATTGCTACTCTCTATTGACAAGATTTAGGTCATATGAGAAGTGGCCAACTTCCACCCTGTTGGAAACGGCCAGCGTGAGTACTGGAAGGGGCACAGAAAGGCGATAGTGCTGGGTAAACATATTAATATTATCTTCCCAATGCAGGAATACAAGTCCCTTTTCTCTAGCACCAGGTTGAAAATCTTATTTTTGTATCACAAAGACCGTGTAAAATTCGAAAACACACCCCCTCCCACTTTCTCTCAACAACCCTGCCACCAAAAAACATGAGAATATTTAGTATTGGAAGACCACAAAAATACCAAAACAATTTTTTTTAAGGCAAACAACACTGTAACCCAGCTTTCAACAATTGTAAGATTCTTTTTATTAAATTAAGAAATGTACAATACATGTATTACCCTAGCCTGACATGAACAGCATATGCACAAACTTATGCACGTATGCGTGCTCACGCACGCACACACACACACACACCACGTGCGTGCTCTTAAAACAACTATCTCACAGACATTACGCAATATGATTACAGTCTAATACTATACAAAGAAACAAAACAATCTCTGCAAAGTTCTAGAAAGTCTTATTGCACATGTACAATACAAAAGTTTTGTCCGACAAACTCCAAAACAGACGAAAGAACTTACACGTCCATCATTCATAGCACCTACTTGAACTTGTTAGGTCCGGCCCAGGCTGCTCACAACGGTACAATTTCACCATCCCAGAACGCACACCTACTCGATAAAACTATCTCCACAGCATGGGCATCAGTTGCATGCTCTCTGAGTGTAAAGGGAAAGGCTCAATCATGACACCACAGACGCCCATGGATAAATAAGGGCCTATGATGAAAGAGTGTTGTGAGTTAAGAAGAGTGGAGGTGTTTTATAATAAATGACTTGCAGCCAGGTAGGCCTACATGGAAGACCATGTTGCTGAAAAGGAGAATTAAAAGTTGGAAAAAAAACCCCAATTCCTTCGAATGAAAAAGAGTAGAGGTGTTTTGGTTTTGTCTCTCTATAGTGATAGTGCAGCATGGTACATTACATGCGGAGTGGAATGGCATGGTATGGCATAGCGGGGGTTTGACTCCCATTTTGCACACATCACAATCATTTATGAGGCCAGACATTTGACCAAATCAAGTGAGCATGGTGGCTAACCCTGAAAACTTTCAATAAAATACACACCCAAATTACCCCAAAATGCCTCCTGTACGATTCACAAGAGGGAAGGCCATACAGTTGATACATCAACATTTTAAAAAAAATCATAAGATGTAATTTTCCATTCAGCTAGATGACAAAAGCAGTGAGATCAATAATTATTATTATTATCATAAAAACAATCAACAAAATATCAATAGCATTGATAATCATAATAATCATCATCATCACTGCCATCATCAACGTTACCATAATTACTAATATTAATAGCCACTATGGCGATGAAGCTGATGACAATCATGGTTATGGCGACATGATTATAATGATTACAACAAAAATTTAAAATAACAAACAATAAAAACATCAATAATAGATTTTGTCACACTAGACATGTACTAAAGCAAAACTCAAGACATTCCCAATTCTGTGTACATGTTCATCTAAAAAACGGCACAAACATCTGGATGGTTGAGAAAGGGGAACTTCATATTGTGTTGGTACAGGTTTTTATAACACTATTGCCTCTGCTTATTCTAGACACACTGGCTCCAGGGAAGAAGAAACAATGCGGAAAATATACTGCATGTATCTAGCCCACACCAAAGCCCCAGTCTATTATTCAACCACTGTGGGTTTATGAATGCGTCCGGACCTGCAAGGATGTTGCTTTTGCTGAGTTTCAATAACAATTCACTAATATAAGAATATAAGAAATTTGACGGGAAGGAGGAGGAGGAGGAGGAGGAGGAGGAGGAGGAGGAGGAGGAGGAGGAGGAGGAGGAGGAGAAGAAGAAGAAGAAGAAGAAGAAGAAGAAGGAGGAGGAGGAGGAGGAGGAGGAGGAGGAGGAGGAGGAGAAGAAGAAGAAGAAGAAGAAGAAGAAGAAGAAGAAGAAGAAGAAGAAGAAGAAGAAGAAGAAGAAGAAGAAGAAGAAGAAGAAGAAGAAGAAGAAGAAGAAAAAGAAGAAGAAGACCGCTACACGAAACAGAAATTGCCGTCTTCCCGGCGGGAGGGGAGCTAAAAACGGGTGAACATTACGTGCTCCTCTCCCCTATTCGGATTTACGTCCCCTCATAGGGTGCGCTTCGCGGGTTTTTGTCGCTGTTTCCAATGCTTCTATCATCGTTCAGGGACGGCCCTCGGGGGCCCCCCAGCTAACCAAGTGAAAAAAAAAAAAGAAAAAAGGTTTTAAAAAAAACAAACGGGGGTGGGGGGGTCCTAGTTGCAAATGAGTCCCAGAAAAACGAGAAAGATGGGGAAAAGACGGAAAAAGCCTTAAGGTTCACTGACCTTCCCATAGATGTGGAGAAAAAGACCGACAGTGCCACAAATGAATTTTAACCAACCATCTTCTCCGATTGAGGATACACGTATATATTATATCTAGTAGAGGTTTTATGGCGCTCGCAACTTCATACGGTTCTATGAGCGCCAAGGGGTGGGTGTTAAAAGAGAAGTCTTTACAGGGAATCGGGCGTACTCTGTTCACCTCTCTAGCTTTAACAGTTAACAGCTCAACGTCTGTTTTAACTTTCAAGGCACCCCAGAAATAGCGGATAACAAGAGTGTGACAAACATTCAAAAGAAGTACGGTAGAGGAAAATGACGATAGTAAGGATTAGTTTACACACATGGACGACCAGAACGTCGTAAAGCGGACATTACAATTATTTCTTCAGATGAAGTATAAGAGCCGTTAACAGGGTAGTTTTCACATTATAATGCCATTTATTTGTACCATTTACTCGAACAATGGGGCTGACTGTCTGCTCGCGTCATTCTAAGCATAACTGGGATGTGCTTAGAACTGTCCAGGGGAGGCATTTCGTTTCAAGAAAAATCATTACTTGTACGTGCAAGTCTGTACAGTACTCTAGTAACTACCGTATCGTTTTTGTTGTAAGTGAAAGACTAAGTTAACTCTACGTACGTGGCCTAATCATCATTGTCAGCAGCCACAAGAAAAGACTCATGGGACAATGCATTCCTCCTTAGTACATCTTATCTTACCTCTGCATAAGTATGCAGATTGAGTTTCTTTTCTTCAGATTGACACTTCTTTCATTCTGTTTGAGTCAACAGTCCGCATGTACGTATTCATATATGTAAAAATCTGAGGTGCATTGCTTTAAACAAATTTGACACTAGAATAAAGCAACAGAACATCCCTTTAAAAAATGTTGAAAATGGCAGCATGCAATAAAGAGATGAAACGAAGTTTTAGTAGAGCAACCTGCAGGGCACCAGCAAGAGAATTGTTTTACTCACTCTGGCAGGGATGCGTGCAAAAGTTCAACACTTATTCCACGTTCAGCGTTCCTGAAAATTGTTTCCTTGCAACAGCTCAATTGTTTGGTTGAGCATAGCACAGTAAAAAAAAAAGGCATCAGGACACATTACAAACATATCTTCACAAACAGTGACATCTTCTTCTTTGTGCTTTTTCACAAAAAATTGACCATGCATGATGAAAGATCTCCTGATTTTCGATCAAAACTTTTTGACAAAAAGAAAACTAGGAATTAAATAAAGCACATACCTTATGAGTGTACATATTTTCAAAATTACGAAATTTTGAAAACCAAATCCAAGCAGATTTCGTCCACTTTGCAGATGAAACTGGATTATGCACTAAAATATTGGAGAATTTGAACAATTTTGTGCTGTCCCAAAAAAAAAAGGATATGTTCGCATATGAGAACAACTGGGAAAAATATGATATTATGATATACATGGCTATGTACTCCATAGCAGATGTGTAAAGAAAGCAATGCGGCCGCGCATCCCTTTTATTTCTTTTCTTGAACCATTCCACTGTTCTTATATCTGCTTCTTGCACTTGACTGACATAGCAGAGTGAAAAGTGATGGAAAAATCAACACGACTAATTACAGTAATTGTATTAGTAATGTAAGTGTTTTACAGCCCAATCGACACTGTTTAAATTATTTAGGAGGAAAGCTGTTTCGACCCTGCATGTCAGGGTCAACCCAAGTTGAGAGGGATACAATATCCCATAACTGTCTTATCTACCTTGTCCTTTTATTTCTAGCAAAAGCAATAACCAAGATGTTTGACAGTTAAGAAGAAAATACAACCCAGAACAAAAGGTTGACAAGTGCTGACTCTTTACATAGTCTAATACTAATAATAACATACAGGTCACTTGCAAGTCAAGAAAAAAAGAGTAAGATTCATAAAGGAATGCAACCATCAGTACAAAACTCTCTCCCTTTCTCTCTCTCTCTCTTTGTAAGATATATATAGACATACACATGTCAACACACATATATACATAAAGGCACCTATTAGCTTTAAATATAATCATTTAAATTACACTCATGATTATAAACGCCTTTACTTTAAGTTTAAGTTCTATCATAATCCATACTGAGCTGTAACACTTGAACCATCATTTTTTTTTTTAAAGAGGACAACACTAAACATAAAGGGTTTACGTCAAAATGGCCAGTTATTTATTGTCTAAACTTTTTTTCCCCCAAGTGTTGGCTCACATGGCTTCACAATAAACAATTCGTTATTCCAATTTACTGTCTCAGTCTCTAGGGTGGGTGGGGTTGGGGGGATATATGCAGCATGGCAGCCTGACAGGTTTTCCAACACTCACTACCACTATCATCCACACAACACAAAGAAATCTATCAACGATAAAACAGAACACATGGCACATATGGAATGATGAATGATCGTGAGATTTAAAACAAACCTCAGAAATTAGTACAAGACAGGTAGTTTTTGTATACCACAAGAAATAACAAAAGGGTTTTCAATACAAATCACACTCGATATCAAAGAGCTCACATTTACAGATGTGCACCATTATAATGGTGGGCTCTCTGGACTTCACACAATAACTCCCTCAGAACATGTCCAATCCAATTTATCAACTCAGTCTACAAAAGACCACAGATCGTTACAGCATCTTAGAAGCAAACTTCTATCGTTAACGCATTCCATCTTTGCTGACTGCCAATACCCATTTGCAGATGGGAAAAACTGAGGAAACCAAGGTAAAGAACCTTTCCGACGGGTACAACAGTCAACATGATAAAGTTGCAAATAGAGCGTATAACATTTTATTTATTTATTTATTATTGCAAGTCCAATGCCTCACAGCTTGAACTACGGTGCCCCTTGTATCAGTGTCAGTCACAGAGTGCCCAATAAATAGATTGCTTATAAACAGTAGTACAGGAGGTTACAAAAATGGAATAAAGGCCCCCCAAAAAAAGTCAAGTAAACATATGGAAAAAGTAACAGCAGAATATTTAGTACCAGTAGTATCACATAATTGAAATCTCCAGTTTTACAATGTTCTACTTCACTTTATTGTACATCAAATTTTTCACATTTCAAGTTCAAGAAAACAGGTGACAAGACAATAAGATCAATTTCAATTCTGGTCAACACTGACACAAAGACAATAGTGAGTATTTTGAATGTGGCTCAGGAATGGAGCTTTTGAACAAAACATAATCACATTATTATTGAGTGAGGTCTGAATCCCCCCATCCGCGCGAACAATTATTGTGTCAGTCAGTTATAATAATGATACGATAATTGCATTTATTTATATTGTGCATATTTACACTCTACAGCATGCTCTATATAAGCTCTAAGACTATTATTACCCCACAAACCCAAACACACTCAGAAACATTCTCGGCTTCCCAGGAGGGATACAGTGAAAAACTGCAGATTGCAAGCATTCAAAAGCCGAGTTTGAGAGGCTAACCACTAGGCCACTGACATTAGTTTAGTATACTTCCCTTCACAGATCAAGATGTCAGTGGAATTTTAGCCCTAATGTAAAAATCTTCCGTTCCTAATAAAAATAAAAATCAGATGTAATCATTTGCAATCTGAAAATACTTAACCGACCTTCAAATAACTAGACCTTTGATTTGTTTAAGTTTAAACTTCAAAGATATATTTTTTTTTAAAAGAGAGAGAGAGATAAGCCCCCAAAAGTCTGAGCATCAATGAAAGAACTGACAAGACACTCTTAGACATTGAGGCAAACAGCATTGCACCAAGGACATTTGTATCATGGCAATGGCAAGAGAAAGCTAAACAATAAGAAAAACATGATCACCTGTCCACGGTCACCGTTATTCCTGGCTGAGGGACTTTCGAATAATTACCATCATGCAGTGCTTACAACAGCAAATGGTGAAAAGGAGAGGACAATCTCACTGGTCACACTTGCCATAACTCCCCCCATCCCCTCATCCTTGGTTGTTTTTTTTAGCAGGAGCATGAGTGGTGCAAATAAAAAAATGATGCAAAATTAACAAATCAGTGTTACAATTTACAAGCTAAATGTGTATTCTTCAGTTAATATTTTCAGCACCTGAATGAAATCTGAATTCATTCTATGCCTAGAAAGAATAACCTAGACATTGTTCTAGGAACAATAATTTAGTTATTGAAATTGAGCACGGTCTTAAGCACCTTACAGGAAATACAAATTTTAATTCGATGATTTATAGTCATGCACAAATTTTTCACCATCAATGAGACACACTATTTCCCTACAGCTGGCAAAAATACATAATTCTTTCCACGATATTTTCTGTTCTGTGCACCATTGTGCACTAAAACTTTTTTATTAAACAAAAATGTAAAGAAAATAATAAAAAATCATTCATATTGTACTTTGGCAATCTTAAAAATAAAAAGCTAAGTTCTGACAAAACTTTTAAAAGGCTCACCTCAATAATCAAAATTAACACATGACGAAACTCATAAAATGAAAGCCGAACACAAAAATAAATATGTCCTCCTCACAGCCATCAGTGCATTAACACATTTCTGGCTTAATAGAACAATCCTTTGCGAACCATAAGCATGACAAGCGCACACACACTTCTATAATCCTTGAGCACCGAGGCAATGGCAGAAAAAGAAAAACGCCTCCAAACATTCAGGGTAACTGTCGAGTTGCAATAGGATCTCTGGAACAAGCTGAGCAGAACATTAGCAAACATTTAGGAATGCCATCTGCTGGCTGCACTCGAAATAATGGAAATTTTTATGCTGATTGGGTATATTTTTATTCCTCTGTTGATACCATTTAGATCAGATTTTTAGACTGGCATCTTTAACCCTGCTTTCAGGATAAATCGGGGTAGGGTTGAGCCAGATATCACATTCTGGGAGAAAGACAGAGAAACTCTAGAACATACTTTCTACGTGTAAGGCCCGATCCCAATACTTCTGAATAGAAGGGTAAGGGCCATGCACAGGTAAAGATGTTCAGTATAACACAAAGGAAACAACAGGACTAAAACCTCCAAATTATAGTCTAGACCAGTGACTGTGGCACTTCGCCATCACAACTTTCCAAAGTGGGAAGGATTTTTATCGAATATCTCCGGCTTTCTGCTGAGATGTTGTATCCCTCTCAGCCCAGACTGGCCCTGACAGGCAGGGTCAGAAGCTTGCCTCCTAAATGATCTTATTCGTGTCAACAAGGTTGTAAAATCACTTACATTGAAAACAAAATTCCAAATAGTCAAGGAAGCTACATACATGTAACAAGCCCTCCAGAACACAATAAATTCAAAACCTGCTACCAACCAACTTGCCCCCTCTACCAGGATGTGGTGTCCTAAACTTGCTAAGCTGGCCAGTTTTTAAAAAATGTAAATGTTACTTTATTACCAAAAAGTTTTGAAAAAACACAAAATTTTGTACAAAAAATAGTGAGAGAGGAAAGTTCCACAACTGGAAAACCCGGAAAAAGTGCCACCCCAACAGAATACAGGAGGAATTCGGTAAAAAAATTCACTTGTATATTGAGATGAAAAAGGGACCACAAGTTCCAAATCACATTCCACGAGAATCCCGACTGAGTACAGATACCCCATCTTCCAACTTTTCCCGACCATGAAAGTGGAAGGTCCGCATGGCTCTCTCTGTAAACACAGAATTGCTAAAAGCTGGACACAGAAAGCATGCATCATAATTGTCTTGCGCTATATATTATTATTCAGCACAGACCAATTCCTTTCATTCATTTTTTAGGCTCGAGTAGAGAAGCGAAGTAACCTATCAAATATTTTACTAAAATTAAGCAGACTCGGATCAGGGAATCCTCAGACCACCAACTGAAACATTTTTTATTACAGTTAAGGTTATATATCTAAACCAGAATAGAGGAAAAGAAAAATGACCATGAATGAAGAGATGCCGTGTAGCTGTCTATGACATATGGGGTCAAGAGAACAATCAAAATGGTTTTCACTGTATTGAATTGTTTCGATAAACATTTCAATGTGGATATCATTACAAAAGACCTGAGGCCTACCAGAATACAGGCTGCCTGTGTGTGTAGTGCTCATTCCACATCTTTACAGCAGCATTTCCTACACTCTTGCATACTCACATCCATGCACAAAGGGACTTGTGGACAGTCAGAACAAGGTGTCTCATCAAATCAACTCCTGGTTCTGCTTTGTTTTTTAAAATGAAGCCTTTATTTTAATAACAGACTCTCTGTCTACTACTGCACTAGCTATGTAGACAAGCCCCATTTGAGCCCTACAGATACAGATTGTTTCTGGGCTTCCTACAACAACTATTGCCACAGAAAAGGAAGGGGAACGGGGTTTTGTTATGTGTGTGTTCCTGGATTCTTTTACTTGAGTCATTTCATTTTAATTTTAGTTTTTTGGTAATTGTTTTACTGTGTTTGCAAATGCAAAAGGCCATATGAGAACATCCTTTCATTCTTGCATCAACAGAGCATTGTAACCTGACTCAGTAGAAAAGTAATTACTCAAACAAAAACTGGAATATTGCTGTCAAATAAAAAGCTATACTTTCAGAAATATGTGGATTATGCTCTTGACCTGTACATTGTTGGATAGCTCTGCTGATTTGCAGGTGAAGACAGGTTTAGTGAGTGACCTTTTTCTTTCATCAAAACTGATTTTTCTCATTGCCATCCCTCTTTCTAACTCTTGTTGTGCATGTTTATTTATATTTAAAATTAATCCTTGTTTTATGTCAGAGTATATTCCTCATCCAATTTTCTTCAATCTGATAAAGCGCATGTTAGCTTTTGAGTGATAGTTACGTTTTCATGAAGTTATTATGTACATCACCTGAATAGGTAAAATTGAGCCAAAAATTATTAACGTCTAGACCCCCGAAAAACTAAGTCTGTAAAAAGTTAAGCAGGCCTACCTGACAACTGCCATGCACTTCCACAGCTTAACTTTCAGTGGCAGTGACAACCTTCTTCTGACTGGTCCTGCCCCAAATCTTGTATCACATTATGGTTTTGAATCAGACACAATCCTCATCTCCTCCACACTATTGCTGAGTGCTTACAAAAACAGCACTCATGGTCCCAAAAGTAAACAAACTTCATACAAAAAAAATATACACAAATAAATTATTGTCCCACTGGCATCATCAAGATTTGGCTGGGTCTACGGTCTCTGACGAATTCTCGCGTAAATCCTCAATCTGGTCCGAAAGATCGTGCTCAAGTTCATCTGGACTCGACAGCTCTGAGCTAATGACACCACTGTCTGGGCAGTTGTTAGAGAAATCTGAAGCCTCTGAAGACCCAGTGGTGGCCGGGGTGGCTGACAACGACGGAGTCGCTGACGAGCTGGTGTTGTTAGTCGTTGTTGTCTTCGTCTCGAGAGGTAGGGTGGAGGGCGGCGTGGGTTGATTTACAGTCGCCACGTTTTCTCGGGCAGACGCCATCACAGCAGAGAGCTTACTGAGCCTCACTACTTCCTGCGACATCAGCTCCAGGTCCTGGCAGTGAGGAAACAGTTGTGTTAAAGAAAAGAGAGAAAGGCTACCAATCGCTTTCACAGTAACAAATCAGGTACATTCTTTTAGCTCAATTCACTCATTCACCAGCCTGTGGATGTGCATCCATCCATTCACTCACTCATTTCATCCTTCATTCAAAAGCAAATTCCCTTCTTTCCAAATTCATCCACCTTTGAATGAAAATTCATCCATCCCCTGAATTTCTTCATTTATTCAATTATTTATTGTTACCATCCACCCTTCATTCATCCACTCACCTGTTGCAGATGCATGTTCTTGGTGAGCGTCTCCTCCAGCATGCTCTGAAGTTTCTTGTTCATGTCCTGGGTATGTTGTGCATGCTCACTGTTCTTGTTCACCATATCCATCACCTTCTTCAAGCTCAGCTTTTCCTCTTGCGACGACTGGGACTGCTGTTTGGGGCCTGAACAGATGTTACACATAGTGTCACGTATTGTAATATCATTCAAGAATGGAGCAGAAATCCCATATAAGTGTTGCATATCCCAATTGCAATGTGCTTCATCTTTTAAAAAAACATCTTCCCATGTCCAGAAGAAACCAAAAGTAAAATGCACTCTTATAGACCATACAAAAAGAAATTATTATACAATCGTTTTGCTGTCTGCTGTTCACCCTCTTAACCTACAACAATTTCAAAATAGTTCGGGTTTGAAGAGGGCTTTCTTGACCAAGTGGCCAGTAGGGACAAACCCAATTTATTTTACAATATATTATATACAGTGCTTCCACCAGCTGTAGCTGAAAAGTAAGGAAAATTCTGCTGGGGGTCTCTGCGGCCCCCAGCAGGGTACAGGGACAGCGTCCCGGTGGGGGTTCAGGGGGCGAAGCCCCCGAAGAAATTGAAATTTAGTGCTTTTAGAGGGTTGAAAATGGCATTTGGGAGCCTGTTTGAAGAGATTGCCAACAACCCATACTACCTATTTTTTCACCCAGATTTTGTCTTGTTTAATTTCGTCACCAATATATCTTTCCATTGCTGGCAATGTTTAAAAGCAGGTTCCCCTTCCATTGCTACTATAATTCAATTAATTTGTCATCGCACCTTTGATACTGATAGAAGGCAAACCTGGGAATAATGAATAGATTAGGCCGTACCTTCACAATACAGTTACCAGACCTGCCACTCTATGAAGCCTCAAAATTAGGATCTCAGGGAGAGAAAAATCGGGATTTGGTGAAAAAAGTCGGGATCAACAGCAAATCACCAAGGTGACTGCCAAAGCTGACTTAAAAATTTTCCATGGGTGTCCATGAATTACTCGGCCTATATGCTCTCTGTGTGTCTTTGCGTGCATGTTATCATTATTTTTTGTAAATCCTGAAGCATCACGTCAAGCACTCCTAGTCCACAAGTCTCTACCCCCCCCCTCCCCAACCGGAAAGTCCCGAAATACATGAACTTAGGTTGACCCCGTCAACGGACGATCCCCGACACGCAGAACTCACACGGCGATGTCATGTCACGTGATGCGTATGCGCGATTGAAACAATTTTACTAACAGGTCCGACTAAGTGCACGTTCAAACAAAACACTCGGATGAGAAACAGTCGTTCTACTTCTAGTTCTAGGATAACGACGGGGGCCGACCGACCAAATGTACCAACAAATCTCTTATCCCTCATAATGCGTTCAGACTAAAGCAACGACAACGGCCGAATGTTAGTCTTGCCAGCGCAGTTTACATGTAATTGTGTAAGGGTTAGAACGACTGTCGCTCGTCCGAATCTTCGCAATGATAATTTCTCTAGATCTAGAATCTAGACAATAAATTTGCAAAAAAAAATTCTTTCTGACAGTAATTTTCTGTCTAAGATCACATGTCAATATACTTGATCAACGCGCAGATTCTTCGAGCCGCGGCAACAATCCGAAGATAGACAGACGGAATGAGGGAATGATAGAAAGGAGGAAAGTGCCACAAAAAGTTCGCCAGATTTTGATCAATCTGCAGGTAAAAAATGTACTGCCGACAAGCCTGCAATGAATGCATGGGGCAGAGTAGAATAATGGCCGATTGCAGGAAATGCGCAATCTGGCAGGTTTCTATAGCATAAACTATTGCCGAGAGAATTACCGTAAATATCCGTACCTTATACAAGACATACGAAGGCGAGTACGGATCTTTTGCTACGGAATTTCGGTAGTCCTACGCTGTCGCAGATTTTTACGGAGGGAGTTGATGATGATGGAGGAACAAGTACGGAACTAGCAGAAAGTACGGATTTCCGTAAAAATACGGAAGAGTGGAAGCACTGTATATACCTATAGTCTCTCTTTCTTTGTCTTTTCTCAAACCATCTCTCTTCCTTTCTCTTTCCTGCCTCTTCCTCCTCATCCTACACCCCCACCCCACCTACCCCCAACCCCCTGCTCCAAACACTTACCACTGCGACTATCCATGACATAATGTTCGATGATGGAGGTTTTGTTGAGAATGTCCTCAGCCATGCAGGCATTGCTCATCTCCAGATGGTTTACCTGAAGATAAGATAAGGCAGACAATATAAATAATAGACTTGAAAAGATGAACGTCACTGATCCTCCATTAGAAGAAATTGACCTTGATATCAACAGCTTAGTGTAAGACTCCAACATACATCATTTTGAATATATACGTTTTCATCAGATTCACCAGAAATATACATGCATTGTTTTATACCAGAATAAAACACATACACATGATACACAGAAATGCACAAACATGTACACACACATTCACATACACACACACACACACACACACACACACACACACACACACATTTCCAGATAAAGACACATACATGGAGGAGCCCATAATAAAAATTATGTATAAGTGATTTTTTAAAAATGTTCTGCCGTCTTTCTGTGTACACTTGGGAATAAAAGATAAAGATAAAGAGGCAAATAGAGACTAAGAAACAGATAATGGAATACTACAGTTAACAGTCAAGCAATGAGTATGAGAGTGGATGTGTGTGCATGGGTGTGTGTGTGTGTGTGTGAGTGTGTGTGTGTGTGTGTGTGTGTGTGTATGTGTATGTGTGTGTATGTGTGTGTGCATGTGTGCGTGCATGTGAGTATGTATGTGTGTGTGTGTATGTATGTGTGCATATGCACATGTATGCATAAACAAATGTGGGAGAGAAAGAGATATGCAGAGAACCCCCGAGGAGATGTGGAATAATAGGCTCTTGCAAGTATATGCACATGTGTATGTGCCTGTACGAAAGTGAAAGCAAATTATCTACACCCCACCATCCCGAACATCCCAGGACGTCATGCACTTTGTCTCCTAGGGTGGGTGGCCACTCACTTTCTCCTCCAGCCCCCACTTGTCCTGCTGTAGGACAGCCACACGTTTCAGCAGGTCATTGTACTCCTCCCCTACGCTGCCTTCGCTGATCATACTGTTGTTGCCAGACATTGGAGACTGAAACCGGATCACAAGAGCACTCTTTTTTTTTTAGGCCGTCAGTGACAAATGAAAAACTTTGCAAAGAACAATTTAACACTTTACAGTCAACTGTCACAGGGAAGGAAAAAAAACAACTAAAGATAGGGAACAACTCTCAGGGACGGATTTCAGTTTACTTTAAGTACAAGTTTTACAGCACCAGCAACACAAACACATCATATAAGTGCTGAAGACCAGAGGTTTCACTACTAGAGAGTACCGTACAAAGAAAAGAGGGAAAACAGAAAAGGATGATACTTGTTTGATTGGCAGGGATGGCTCAGTACAGTATAAATATGCCAATTATAGTTTATTACGGACACTTATATAACTGCAGCTTTCACTGTTAAAGATGTCTTCTGCTCAACATATGAAATTATTGTTGACTGTAAAGAGTTTAATGGGACTAGTACAAACATTTCATACTTGACTAGTGTGCTAGAGAACAAACACTGATTGGAAACTTAGTAGATACTCCTGTAATCTAATACATAAAACCAGAGATTGTGGTGCATCAGTTAAGGCTATAAACCTTTTACACAAAAGTTGTGATTAGATTCTCATACACGGAAGACATTTAAATTTCATCTAGTATCTCCACTTTTCTGCTCGGCTGCCCACCGAACAACCCTTCCAGGCAGAGGCAGAGCCAAAGCAACCACTTTTCAAGATATCTCAGTTGTGATGATAGAATTAGTTTATACTTCAAGGTAAACAAAACCAAAACAAGCAAAGAAAACAAACAGCAAAAAGGTGCAAATAACAAAAAGTGTCAGGTTTTGTAAGAAAGCCTTAACTTACTGTATTTGGTAAGACCTTATTCATCTCATTCGAATACCTACCCACAATCAAAATGATGAGAAAAGGATTGTGTACAAGTTGGCCACCATATGTCACAAATGTTTGAATGATAATGCACCATCATATTTATCAAATCTGTTAAGACTGTACATTCCAACTCGCAGTTTAAGGTCATCAGCTGACAAAAAGAAATTTATTTTACCATCTATGAAACTTAAAACAATGGGTGAAAGGGCATTTGAATACCAAGGCCCCAAGATCTGGAATGCTTTACCAAGTATGTTGAGAGAAATCAAATCTTTTGATTAATTCAAATGTCAGCTGAAGTCGTTTCTGTTTTTAAATTAATAAGATGAATATTTGGAATAATTTTCTTTAGTCAGAACACAACGTTTCATGTTACTGTTGTATGTTGTACTGTATTGTAAAGCGCTCAGAGCCTGTGTACTTTATTCGGGGTTGAGCGCTATATAAATGTCATTTATTATTTATTATTATTATTAAACCAAGGTGAATTGAAAGTACACCCTACATTTTGATGTCATAGTACTAACACTTTTCCATTTTTAGAAAAACTCTATATCTTGATGTCATTGCATGGTAACTGCACTTCCTTCTCCACAATTATAAAAACTCTTAACTTTGATGGCAAAATGCAATTTCTCCTGGCTGACCCTGTGGAGAAGTACATTGTAAGAAAATTATGGTGTCTTTTTACATGTAATTCAATAAAGAATGGTTGGTCGAATTCCTTCTGTCTCAACATTGCTAAATGTATAAACATACTCTTATTGTATTAACACATATATGTATTATAAACACAACAAATTTCTCAGTCATAAGCGATGGAAATTGGCAGGAAGTGTCCAGCACTTAATGACATACCTGAGGCCCACTGGCCACAGAGTCCTTGCCCAACCCACTGGCCCCAGCACCCCAGGAGGACACAGAGCTGAGGACAGAAAGGAACATTAGGATCAGTTCTCTCCTCATTTCAACCATTTCTGTGTCTTTGTTACTTCCTACATAATATATGAAGCTATCTCATGATCATAACAGTAAGTGCCTTAAATGGTTAGTTTTCCTTGATTTTCATTCTCATTCTTGAATTTCTATCTTTAGCACTTCAAACAATTTTAATGCAAGCTACTATTGAAATACAAAATCAAGTTTGCAACAGACTTCCATCAATATTCATCAAGAAAAAACTAAGAGCACCTAAAGAATTCTGAAAACATGGGCCCTGTCTCTAATAAAGTGATATATTTGTTGCCACGAACCAAGCAAAGTATCTGACTGCTAGTATGAAGCAGAATGTGCAAGCAACATTGGTTTGTATTTGTATCAGCCTTCTATGCTTTGAGGTCAGTAAGAACTTTCTCATGAATAACAGTACTCTATGTAAACAAGCAGGATTTTTCAAGATCAAAATAAGAGGTAAAAAGCTTCCATTTCATCATAAATAAGAGATAACAACGAAAAATATTATTTACAAAGTACAGCATCAATCTATAGTATTTTTAAATTGTGATAAACTTACCTTTGGATTAAAAAAAAAAAAAAAAAAATTTAATACGTTTTTCTTCAGAAACTACCATTTCACATGTAAACTGCATACTACAGACACTCAGCACAACTTTACATATCTCATTTATTTCATGTTGTTGCTTAAGCCCAGGGAGTTCAAATACACAAACATAAAAAAAAAAGAAACAGCTGTTTTTCCAAACCTAGTTTCTTCCCTTTTAAAAATTAAAGAACAGATAAATGCAACCAAGACAGCACAAGCTAAAACTGAAAGGCAGGTTAAAAATAATTTTGTGAACACGGAAACATGCATTACACACAAACTGATTTCCTGGTGTTGGTACAAAGTCTATACAGCTTCTGAATCTATCTTACTGCTCAGTCCTACCTGGTGTCACCAAATGCAAAGTCTCCAGATTCAGATGACCTGAACAAGTCCTCCATACCTAGGGGAAAAAAAAAAAAAAGAATGCCCATCAGGGCAAAAAGTAAGACTCCCTCGCAGTGAAAATGATAATAAAAACTGTGCAAGAAGGAATGTGTTATATAACTGGTGTGTTTGTGTGGGGGTGGACCCCATCAGGGGGAGGGCTGCATCTGGTAGTTGGTGGGACAGCTATCATATTAATCACATAGCCCCCCGCTCCCCCCCCACAAACCCAAATCCCCAACTGTGTAAAATTGTAACAACAAAAGAAAGCAGCATAGATTGTGTTAAGTACTTTGGGCAACAGCATACCTGCTTATACTTAATAAAAACTACATACTAAGATCATTTATGCTTATGCCGTGGGTCCATGGATTTCAGAACACAGGCTGTTTAATGCCCTTTACCTGTTTTGACGGACACAAATCATGACATTTAACACACTATCTCCATCAGTCTCTTACACTTAAGGCCAAATTCAGTTCACTATACCTCACATAATTTTTTAGGTTTGTTGGTTTCTTCAAATTTAGCAATTTTCATTTCCAGCCACTCTTTTATTGAGAAAACATCAGGCCTCTCACCTTTGCTGGATGTGTCAGAGAGCACTTCCTGCAGACGAAGCTGGAGCTTTTCTGCCCTTTTGCGCTCTGCGTGCAACTGTCGCTTGAGATCTTTGAGCTGACAAACAAAAAGTATAATGTTAAAAAATATCTTTCATATCTGCAAACTTGATAAAAAAATGAACTTTATTTTATAGATATTCTCTAAAAATACAGTTTGAAAGATTCTAAGTCAGTCAACTCCACTTTTAAAAAAACCCACCGAAACATAAACAAAACAAAACAATTTTGATTATCAAAGAGGCAAAAAAACTGCCATTTCAGGCTCAGTGAGAAACATTCCAGCCGCAGATACTTCATACAATATCTTCTACACATGAGAATTAAACATATATCTTTTGTACACAAAGGCAAAGTACCTTACCACCCAATCATAATCACAAGTACTTAAAGTATAATGAAGATTTTTAAAACTTGAGGAAAGTTCACATTTAAATAATACTCAGGGGGTTCTTGTGGCATAGAGGTTAAGGCTTTCGCCTCTCATTCAAAGGACCCGGGTTCGAATCCAGGTAGCGACCGAAAAATTTTCTTCTTTAAAATTGTCTCCTTTCACCTCCTTTCCTGTTCTCTAGCAATGTTCTGGCGTCTACTTTCGTCTCCACTTTCTGCTCCCACCCTCCATTCTTTGCCCCCTTTTCTGGGCTCCAGACTCATTATGCAGCCTTTCTACAGCTACTCTTGGCTCCTTCTTACTGCTGTCTTTCAGCCCTACCCCTGATCTTCTTGAAGGAAAAATCTACACCTAGCCTTCTCTTTCGTGTGTCCCACGCACTCATATAACCTTAGCAGCCTCCCCCAAAAAAAATATTTAAAAAATACTCAGGTACAAAACTATTGTGGACTTGTGCCTCAAACATCCATAATACAGCAGCAGTAGTTTCAGTAATAATGAAAGGGAAAATTTGGGTAAAATAATTACATCCGACTTTCAACGTATACAGTGCTGTCAGAGAACATATAACTATTGGGTTTTCGGTCGCCATCAACAAACCAGTATCAAAGAGAACCTGGTGGAAGATGCATTTCGTTGTAAGTACAGATAAAAGAACGTCACTCTCCTACACTAGAGAAACTCTGTGGAGAGGAACCCCACAGGCAAGGCATTTGCATTCCTTTTGGGCGAGATAATTGTCTGTTTATATCCCATGACCTGTTCAAGGCAAGAACTATTCTCTAAAATTCTTACCATAGTCATTCCTTTCTTTTCATGAATCTTCTTTTCATCAACATTGTCTTTAATAGCCTGAAGAAAAAAATAACAAATAAGAGGATGTTATCATTTGTCATTTTAATTAATTAATTTTTAGTCAATACTCTCAATCAGAAGAAATTATTACTTTTCTCAAAAAAACCCCAAAAAACGACTAAAATCCAGCCGTACCTTCCAATATTTAACATAAATATGGGTCTCAGGAAACGACAAATGCAGTTTTAGGGACACCTGAATAGACATAAGGGTCTTGAACATCTAGCTCTCACTGGCAAAATTGAAGGCAAGCGAGGCAGGGGTAGGCCCAGAACAACATACTTTGGGAACCTAAACAAATGGGTAACAGGGAAAGATCAGGGAAACAAAGATTTTTTGAGAGCATCCGAACAAAGGAATGAATGGAAAACCATGATCCCCGATGTCTGTCGTAGATCTGGCACTGGATGATGATGATGATGGGTCTCAGGAACATGGCAAACAATTCTTGTAGCTAAGTGGATAGACATTTCAATTCTATAAAAGCAATAAGGCAGTTAAAAAAGTAGGAGTTCCAAGGTGATTATCTATCACAGAAATAAGAGAAAAAATGGAAAAGGACAAAACTCGAACACTCCAAAATTCAATAACATCAGTAGGGCCATTCCATGGTAACTGATAGGACATTTGGACTATACTTTCTTAAAATGATAACACTGTAATTCAATATCTATTAATTTATTCAACTTTAAATGATCAGAACATTCGATAGACATATTCCCTTTATTAAACGCAGTCATTGAAAAAAAAAGTATGTTAAGCAAATTCTGTGACATGTTAACTTTCGGTAACTGACGCGACAAATTAGGTATTTTTTTGTCCTGTAAGTTACCGTGGAATAGCCCTGTAGGAGAACTCAACCAGGATCACCTGCAATGCAATTCTGAAAGACATTAACTCAGATAAGAGTGGTCTTACACATTAGCCGATACTGATCTTACGACCACTGGCCAAGACAACCACCTGTACAAATGACCCACTTCGCACTTACCCCACTGCACTTTTGTCTTCCTGTATATCACAGTGACATTGTCCTAGAGGGACACCTAAGATAACCATTTTCCTCATCGACCAATGAATAACGATTGTATTGGACAGGTTCGACTGCAAATTTAAACATAAAGACTACTATCAAAAGCCCTCCAAGACAAAAAATGGTCATTTTGTTGATATAGTTTACAAATTCTTAGAAACAGCATCTACCAACTACCTGCAAATTCAAACAAAAAGACCAACACAAAATACCCTCCAAGACAAAAAGTAGGCCATTTTGTAGACAAAGCTCACAAATTCTTAGAAACAGTACTCGTATCTGTCTAATACCTGTCTGAGGTTATTTTCTTTGTTCTTCAGGCCCTCAACCTCTCCCTTCAGAACCTCCTCCTTCTTCACCCACTCTTCATCTGCTACTCTCCTCTCCTCCTTCAGTCCTTCCACTTCTTGGGCATGGGAGGAGGTAAGTTCTTCCAGCTCAGTCTTATGCCGGGTGGTCATCTCTTCTCTCTCCTCCTCTCCAGCTTTTGTCGTCGAGCTCAGTTGATCCTGAGAGAGAATTGAAAATCCCACTAGACACATATACACAGTTCTGAAAACAAGCATTAACACTGTGTGGTATGGGAGTCTGTTTTGGCAAGATAACCCTAAATGAGCAGAAGACAAAATACATGTAATGTAAACAACAACAAAAAACCATGTAAAATAAAGCAGTTGTACCGTACAAATGACGTCCTGTCACACTTCCAGTGCTTCCACCAGGTGATGCTGAAAAGTAAAATTCTGCCGGGGGTCAGGGGGCCGAGGAGGCCCCCAGCAGGGCCCAGGGACAGCGCCTCGGAGGGGGTTCAGGGGGTGAAGTCCCCGAGAAAATTTTAATTTAGTACTTTTAGAGGGTTGAAAATGGCATTTGGGAGCCTGTTTGAAGAGATTGCAAACAACCCATACTACCTATTTTTTCACCAAGATTTTGTCTTGTTTGATTTTTTCACCAACATATCTTTTCATTGCTGGCAATGTCTAAAAGCAGATTCTCCTTCCATTGCTACTATAATTCAATTAATTTGTCATCGTACCATTGATAGAAGGAAAACCTGGAAATAATGAATAGATATGTATGTACCTTCACAATACAGTTACCCGGCGTTGACCCTAATTTTCCTCAATTTTCTCGTCCGAATGTCACATGTCACAACCTCGGAACACCACATCGAATTATTCTTGATTTTAGTAGTTTTAGCACAAATTTCTTTCATCGTGGCCCTTATCACGTTCCTGTGCCGTAGAATCTTGGCACTGATAATTTCTCTAGATCTAGACAATAATTTTGCAAACAAGTTTCTTTCTGTCTAAGATCACAAGTCTTGATCAACGTGCATACTTTCCAGCCGCAGCAACAGTCCGAAGATAGACGGAATGAGGAAATGATAGAAAGGAGGAAAGTGGCAAAAACAGTTCACCAGATTTTGATCAATCTGCAGGTAAAAAATGTACTGCTGACCAACTCGCAAAGAATGCATGGGGGCATAGTGGAATAATGGGCGATGGCAGGAAATGCCCAATCTGGCTGGTTTCTATAGCATAAACTATTGCCGAGAGAAGTACCGTACTTATACAAGATGATACGAAGGCGAGTACAGATCTTTTGCTACGGAATTTTGGTAGTCCTACGCTGTCGCAGATTTTTACAGAGGGAGCTGATAATGATGGAGGAACAAGTATGGAACTGGCAGAAAGTACAGATTTCCGTAAAAATACGGAAGAGTGGAAGCACTGATGGACTGTCTTGCATCAACCCACCAGGGGCAAACAACTTACCTCCACCTCCTTCAGCCTCCTTTCCAGCCAGCCCTTGGACTCATCAAGGGAGCTAACCTTCTTGTTCAACTCTTCTATCACAGGAAGCTGCCTGTTCAGCTCTGCAATCTTTTTCTGCGAACAGTAATATATATAATAAATAAATATGAAGAGGAGAATCCTTGCTGATCCTAGCATCACACAGGGTAAAGGAAAACACGATATATCTCTCACTCCCGCTTCCCTACCAATCTCTCCATTGTACATCATGCATAATGCACTTACATCTGCATTCAAGCTAACACATACTCACTGAACAGAACTCCCTGCAATTCATTTGAAAGCTACAAAATCTTATCAACCATCAGGAAACAAAAATTTGTAAACCAATTTGTCCTCTATTGTTCAGACAAAACCTTCCTGCTTCAAACAGGTTTATCATTATACCACACAAGCTGGATACCCATTCGATAAACGGGTTTAAAAGAATAGATCGCAAAGTCATTCTGGAATCAGTGCATACTACTTTCGCTTGTTTACAATGGCGTCTTAGAATCGAATTTTCCCAAAATTAGATATAAACGAAACTAATGAAAAACTGAAAATTAAACTACAGAGACTTCAGACTCCTTAATATAACTCTGAACCACTGTTAATTTTTTCGAATTCGAAAGTTACGTGGTTCAGAAGTTTTAGCCGACCAAAGTGACAAGCTTTCACAAATATAATATAGATATAGATGCCATTCAACAATATCTACCTCTCTGAAAAATAGAGCTGGGCGAAGAATCGATTCAGGAACCGGTTCCCTCAGCTAGTGTTACAGAGGTAAAGTTCCGATTCTTTTTTACGCAAACCAATGGTTACCAATTACTATATTTATTTTATTTTTTGATTAAAATGTTTTTAAAAAAGTAAAACGTTGGTGCCTCGTCGTGTTTCGAAACCGAGGTTGTCCTGGATCCTGAAGTTGCTTGAAACCTACCAGGTAACCGGAACTGGCTAGCTGTTTGATTCATCAGAAATAATTTGGTACTTTTCGGGAAGTAATCATATATAATTGTCAAAGGGTCGGAACCACTGGAAGAAATCATGGACACCCGGAAGAAATAACAATAGTAGTAAAAAGTTGGGTTCGGACTCGATTCCTACAATTCCAAGTTCGCAGTAATCGGGAACCGCCCACCACTATTGAACAAAGACTGCAATAATTACATCATCAGCTATAAACACAGATGAAACATACAGACTGCTCCTCTATAGAAGTCTCCAATTTCTCCTTTTCAGCGGCATGATCGGCCTCCATCTGTGTGGTTGCTTGACGATGGTCATCGTACTCTTTCTGGTACTTGATTGCCAACTCATCCAACAAACTCTTCCTCTTCTCCGCTACCTGCAAGAGGTAAACAGGTACAGATGTTAGAATTTACTGCTTCATTCATACAAATGCAAACAAAAAACAATTAATTCGTCTTGTGATTGAGGATTTCAATGCAAAGATGAAACAAAGAAAACCACATTTGCTAAAGAAGAACATTGTCAGGAGAAAGTAATATCTCAATTATTCTGATGAAACTCATATTTCATACCATTAAATACAGTGAGCTCCTGTTTTAACCTTACCTTGCTGACCTCCTGCATGGCAGAGATCTGACTGTCCCTCTCTGTCTGTGCCTCATGGAGTTGAGTCACAGCCTCCTGTGCTGCCCGACGACTTTCCTGTCATTCAATAAGGACACGATGGTTTAAACAGGAGTCAGCAAAAAAAACATTGTTTGAGTTGAAGAGAGGCACATCAACAAAATAAGCCTCATATTGTACTGGGAAAAAGCAAGACAGGCACAAACACAAGAGAGGCAGAGTAAAGAGGAAGGCGCACTCCAAAGGGTTTGACTTTTCGTCTTACACGCAAAAGACACAAGTTAAATTTACACATGGCAAAGACATTTTATTGAGTACTTGTACCTTTCCACAGGGACATATCCCATACAACGTAGATTGGTTCTAACAAGCAGGGTCAAAGCAGCTTTATGTGATTTACATTGTCTTTAAAGGGGCGCAATAACACTGACAACACATCTACAACAAGTGATTTGTTAAAAGTGGCATGTATGCCATGTGCATAGTGGCCTGTAACACATAGCCTTTTACACAAAATAGAAGGGACCAAAGATGCAAGTTTAAGAACAACATTAGACTGACACAGAAGTGAAACAGACAATCCTACATCAAGAAAAGAAACATTTCACACAGTACGAGAAAAATCATAAAGATGCATATGATTTAGTTAAGTGTAAACATTTAGAGTCAAAAGTTCATTTATGTGTATTTGATAAATGCAGACCAGATTTGCTAAACTAGGATACACCATGATGAATGATAAATATGGACAAAACTCTTGTAGACAATCCTAAGCCTTCACACATTGAACAACCAAATGAACTTTAAAAAAACAAACAGGAAAGAAAACAACAGAACCCCCATCGTTCTTACCTCATGCCCATATTATCTGAAAGATGTTTATCATAAGGAAAACTGACACTACGAACCTGCAACTGGGTGGTCAGGTCATCTCTCTCCTTGGTCAGCTTGGCAACGTTCGCTCTGTGGCCGTCTATCTCTGCGATGTACTTGGCTCCCTGCTCCTGAAGCTGATGATTGGTCACTAGATTGGATGCATCCACCTGGGGAGATAATTGGGATGGGGGTTGGAGGAAACCAAAGTGAGCTTCACGCGTAAATATTTGTCATAATTCGTAAATCTATTGCTTGTGTAAGAATTGACCATATGCCATTTTGAAAAGTGACTATGATGGAGTCTTACACTGAGCAGTTGAAATGTTTTAAGACCTCATGGACAAAATTTTTAATCACTCTCCAAACCACGCCAGGGATCAAACTTTTGATTTTATGATTACATCAGCACATCTCTCTATCCCACAAATAATTCTTTAAAACTCTCACCTGTTTCTGAAGCTCCTTGACCTTTGACTTGAGGCCATCTGTTTCCTTATCAGATGACATTTGACTCTGTTCAACTTCCTGTAACAAGTGAAATAGTTTCATTTTAAGAATCTTACAGATCTTTGTCACTTGAACTGTCCCTGTTCATGCAAATAACATCCCACTGGCAGAAAGTAAGAAGTCACTCAAAACAGGAAAAAAAACAAAGCACTTATCTACGTTCCAGTAGCTGATGGTCTTGCAAATGTTTCACAACTAATTCTTAACTGAGTTAAGAAATTACAATTCCAAAGACATAAAGAGAGACAAACAGATATACAGATGCAGACAAACACAGAAATATAGTAAGTCAGACAGGAAAACAGAAACTAAGCAAACAGTCAGACAGAGAGATGGACGGGTCAAGACAAAGTTTAAGTTATGAGCCATGACATAGCAGCTCCTCCTTAGCCACTCACCTTCTTGTTCCTCTCGGCATCTTGTTGCAACTTGACGATCTGGTCCTTGTAGTACTTCTGATCTCTGTCACGTGCAGCCTGGCTCTCCTCCAGTTTCAAACTGCAATGAGTAAATCCACATTTATATTTTATGTGGTAGGATTAAAGAGAAGGACAAGAGTCATTATTTGCTAGGAAAAGACTGGATGACAGACAGACACAACCGAGGTGAGGTGCCCAGCAGAACCGAGGTGCCCAGCAGCATGTGAGCGTACATCGTAAAGTAAAAACAATACTGACATGATAAATGAGCAGAAGTTTATTTAGAGTAGACAAGTTAACTGTCATTCTAAGCTTCAGAGTGGACTCAAATACAAAATTCAGAACCAAACATCTATGATACCCGACCAACTCAATCCTCTACCTACATTAAAAAACAATGGTCGGAATAAAAGTCTTTTAGACAGGTTGACGAAGTAGGACAGCTCTTTTTTTTTTTTAATTAACCAAGCCTATAATTCTTTTCACCCTTGCCTTTCCATATGATAAAATCTCAATTAATCTTTCCCTGGGTCCTTGAAAGGGAACAAGACGAGCTGTTTTTTCATTCCAACAGAATGTCATTTAGACTTTTGAACCCCTTCGTTGCCTTCTGACATTCCTGTTTGTCACAAAAATATGTAATTTGTTAGCTTTGTGCCATGCCATGGATGTCACTGAAGTTCCCAAATTTTGCCTTTCCCAGTTGCCTTTAAGATGTTACAGCCACAGGCACTGCATGAATTTGTATTTGGGGGGTTGGGAAAATACGAATACCAGTACCAAATTTGCTAGTATTACTTTACCATCAAGCTTGCAGAAATCAATAACCACTGGTCTAGTCTTGCAGACAACCACATGCTCTTGCAAAACTTACAACACCAAAATGATTTTGAAAAGGCAGAAAATTTCACTTTTTGTCTCAGATTTGCAATTTCAACTAAATTATGGGTAAGATGGGGAACATAGGGAATGAGGAAAGCGAGGAAAGTGACACTACTGAAGATCTGGAGATCAAAATGTCATGAGTGTGCTAGATTTTTACTGCCAGTCCAATAACACTTAGGCATAAGACTGCTGTCCTAGCTAACGGAATGCACATCCCCTGGCAATGAAGGGGCTAAAAAGTGGAGTCTTTGACACTTTTGACTTTACACTGTTTCGCTAGATTTGTGGGAGAAAGTATGTGGGGTATTCCTACATCAATTATCCCATGCCACTTCTTCCACAGCTGCAAAGACAAATTAATATATCTCTAAAAAGGTGCAGAGGCAGATTCACTCACTTGCTTTCTTTGAAAAGAGTCTCCTTCTCGGACTGAACTTGCATGAAACTGAAAGTAATGGACAAAATGAATGAAGTACCAACTTCATCAAAATTGACTAAAGCAGACAATCAGACACAAAAGTTCATGAAAAATGCACTCCTTGAGAGTAGATATCAACAATTTTTGTCCACTTGTTGAAAGTAGGAATCTTTTCCAATGAATAGGCTACTGCCATAATTCATTGTGCCATTAATAAATCCATCACAAAAGAACAGCTAATGAAAATTACAGAATTGAAAAACATTAATATGGTATGTAAAGACTGAGTAAAATAAGTCAAACTAAGCTTATAGCTCTTAAACATTTGCCATTTCAGAGACTAAATTCAAAATTCTTTTTAAAAATATAAACTGCAGTTAGAAAATCTTCCAGTCTCATCTGCACAGGCAGAAAATCTCTAAAAATATTTATACAACTCCATAAACAGAATCAAAGTTTTCATGGAGTATCCGCAACTTAAAAAGAAAAAGTAACATCTTATTCACAATACTGACATAGATATTCTCTTACCTTTCCTGTTTTTTCTTTAGTCTATCAGTACCCTGAAGACACAGAAATCACAAATGTATACCTTAGCACCAATGAATGGAACATACAACTTAGTCATAGTGTCACAACATGATGGAATCAGGCGCTCATCAATTTTGGGGTGTATGGAGTTATAGGTATCATCGTAAAGCCTGTTCATTTGCCCTGCTTTTGAGAGAAAAAACATCCCTCTATCTCAGATGCAAGTCAAGATATTGTCCATTGAAGAAGGTTGGGGTCGCCAGGTTTCAGAGGTAAAATTAGTAAGAAAATGACCACCAAAGTATAGTTATTTCCTTAGCTTGAGAGTTCGTAGAAACTTAAAATTTACAGCTTCTATGTCTGTATCAACGTTTTTAATTACAATCCACATAAAACTGTGTTCTTTAATGGGCATGAAAGGTGTTGAGCCAAAAAAACAAAAATTTGATAAAAATTCCCAAACCAGTTTCTTCACTTTTATTATTTTGACAAGCGCCTGATTACACCATGCTGCCTCACAAGAGACAAAAATTACATTTTCTTACTATTTAATAGACAAAAACTGAAGTTTATTAAGATACAATACAGACCTGCCACTCTATGAAATCTAAAAATCAGGATTTCTGAGTTAAAAAATCAGGATCTGGTGAAAAAAATCGGGATTAACGGCAAATCAGTCATAACGGCCACTGGGGAAAGCAGGGGGGGGGGGGTGTCCTGGTTCCTTTTTAAGAGGCAAGTATGCTAGGCAAAACTTTTGCAGGAAAAAGTTCACGTTGGGCCTCTAAATAGAGGAAAAGCTGAAAGATATGTACTCGAGTCGAAGTTGGATAGACTGGTGGAGCGAAGGTCGCAGTGATGCTGAAACACTCGTAGTCTTGAAAATAGCTGACACGTAACTCGAATCATCCACGCAAAACGCCCGCGTTTTAACAACGTTTGACTTCCATCACATCGAAAAAAAAGATCGCGCCAAGGTTGTTCATTTTTTTTCTTATTCCTTTCCCCTTAATTAGTGCCTGTATCACGATTAAATCGGGATGAGTGGCAGGTCTGTACAATAGCTTTGTCTGCAGAAGCCCTTAACGGCCACAAAGCACAAACAAAGAATTCACAAAAATCTACACCAAACATACTTAAAATTAAACCCAGTACTGCCATCATTTAACACAGGTAATAGCTAAAGAAAGCATCAGAAAATAGGCAGAGTGTACTCATAGGTAAATTGATTCAAAGGTGGAGGATTTGATCCTCAGACACGATACTCGACTGAAAGGAAATTTTCCTGTAAAGACATTAAATATATCATATTTTGAATCCCACTTTTTATATTCAAACTCAACCTTCCGCATAAAAAATCAAATCTGTGATCAATGGCTTTGCAAATATTTCTTTTATCAAATTACAACATAGGTTACCTTGTCTACCTCCTCCTGTAAAGCAGCTATCTGGGTCTTAGTGTCACGCTGAAACAAAAAAATAACACGTGATATCATCAGTACAAGTGTAGAAAACATATTTTGGCCCAAAAAGAGTCAATCAATCAACTAAGCAAAGTGTTGCAGCTAGTCAAATTAGGTACTGTGTATATTACTTTCAACTAACTCAATGAGAATTTGACTCTACACATAGGAAAATTAGCAGCTGCAGTACCAAAGCGTTGTATGTCCACTATGGTCATTACAAGACCACATACTTTATGCAAATGAGTGGACATTGAAAAACTTGCAATTTCGAAAAAGGGCCATGTTGGATAAAGAACAGCAACAGCAATTAGAAAAGAAGACTAAAGAACACTGCATTCCACTCCATGTAATAATATGTCAGTGAGAAAATGTTTCTACAAAGACTTTTACTTTACGTCTTGGCTTTGCAAAGTAGACTACTAATCAAAGCGACATTTCATGAAAGGAAAGAAAAATTCAGGAGTGAGAATCTGTTGCAAAGTTCGGTTAAGCTATTTTTACCTGAATTTGTTCCAGTTGAGCCTTTAAAATTCTCTTTTCTTCTCTTTCTGTGTCCAACTCTAGTTGCAGCTCTGAAGCGAAAGAATTGTTTAAAGACTTTCTTTACAAAATATTCTGTTAAAACAATATCTTCTAAAAAACGAGCAAACATGACACTAAACAAACCAAAAGTTGTCCTTTTTAACTTTTGTGATTTCTTTCGTTTCTTATACGTTATTTTTTCTATTCTAAAAGAGCTGAAATAGACAAAGAGGATATTCTCAAACCTACAGAGAAGTAGACACTACACAAAAAGTAATTTTCTCTTCCTTACTTTTTAGGCAGGCACAGGCAAGTTTCTAAGGAGATTGCTTTCTTCACCCCTATAATTGTTCAAAATGTTGGGACTAACCATGAAACAAAACAAAACAAAAAGATACTCACTCACAGAATCTGTCTGATCTGTTGACTGGGTAACTGGCAGAGAAATTTAAAATACGTATTTTCAAAATCAAGATAACCAAAGCTGAAATTGAATTTTTTTAAAAGGATACAGCATTCAAAATGAGTAAAGATAAATTTTCAATATTTCGAGAAAATCCATACTCATCTATGAAACAAGAGAAAGTCAAAGAAAATGAAGCTGTGAGACATGTCCTAAACAATCAAATATCTTGTTTATCATTAAAAGATACACTTAAACCACTTCTGAAAATGTCTATATTAAGACCATTCAAAAGTAAATCAACACCTCATGAGTTCTTACCTCTGTCATTTGACCCATCCACCACATCATCTGTCTTTTCTTCAGCAGCTGCATTTGACCTGAGGACCATTGCAAAACTTTATTGTACTAATGAAACACAGGAGGCAGGGGCAGAAAACAAAACTACAGCAACAGCTCACGGTACACAAAACATTCACTCGTTTCAGATTAAACTGATTTCATACACCAGGTGTCAAAAAAAAAAAGAGGGCTCATTTAAAGGGCTCTGAAGCGAAAGAATTGTTTAAAGACTTTCTTTACAAAATATTCTGTTCAAACAATATCTTCTAACAAACAAGCAAAACATTCTGTTCAAACTTAGTTATCTCTCGACTAATTTCAACAAAACTTGGAACAAATAAAATTTAACCAGAGTTTATGAATATGAAGAAAATGGAACAAGTCCCTTTAAATTTCAACAAAAATAGAATGAGATGCAAAACACAACGACACTTACTCATCTCCTAGCTGATCCGCCGCCTCACTCGTGGCACGTTGACTCACTTTGTTCTTGGAACTGCTCACCTCCTCATACTTTTCCTGAAGAACTGCCAGATGACAGAATGGGGAAGACGTTATATATAACTTGACTTCTAACAAACAATACAATGTCCTTTCTTCAAACTAATAACTGCATCTAGTCCACAGAAAAAAAGTGCTGCACAACATAATCCAAGAAACGACAGCAAGTAACATTTTTTGCAGGATTAACCACAAAAAATAGGATTAAAACCACCTGAAAAAAAATCTCTTAAAAGAGTTTTCAAACTCTGAAACAGGCCTTGTTATGTTTCCATTTGCATAATGAGCTTATAAGCACACAAAAAAAACAGTATGGAAAAAGCCTTCTAAATATTTTAAATGCCATTGAAGACACAGCTCTTCTACATCATAACAGAAACTAATTGACAAAAAGTATTCACTCGCAGCAATTACAGCTTCATACACCAGTAACTTGCCCTACATCTGTGTCATAATATATGTGTCAAATAGGACTAAGGTTGTCTTTGGTGATTCATTCAGGTGATACCATTTTTTGCAGTCAAGCTTCAAAACACATTGCAAGTCAGTGTCTTGGGGAAAAGGACTCTTTAATACTTTGAAAAAAATTATGTTTGGTAAAAACATTTTGATAATGAAAGTCACCTGTCAGATTCTTTTGTAAAGCTGCGTTCTCTGCCTGAAGTCTCCTGAGCTCGTCACTGTTGCTGCTGTTAATGTCATTGTCAGCACTAGATGGTGTAGATGCCGCCTGTGATTTGGCAGCCTCTAACTCCTTCTTCATCTCCTCATTGCTGGAAACTAGCTGAAATCCACAGAGAGACCGATACCACATTTTCAGAATATTTTAAAATGAAAGCTCCAATTAAGATGACAAATATGTCACCTAACCAGTTAAAATGAGCTCTTTACTCCAAAATTTCCTTTTCCACTGTACAGCCCTAAATGACATCAGAGCTACCCTTCTCCCTCCAGACCTAACTTCGACAACACACTCTACGGAACATTACAGCAACTGCAGCAAACCTGCACTTATCACTACATGGCATTGGACAGAAGGGCGAGAGCCCAGATGTTGCTGGATCGATAACAACAACAACAACAACAACTCCAAAATTAACTATAAATAATTATGAGGGGCTGAGATGCAAACCCCGCTACATCAATTTTAGCACTTTTGAGAAAATAAGCTTTTTTTTAAATGCTGCTATAGGCACGAACATGTGTTAAAAAGAGAGAATTTTCTGTGGTTTTTATTAAGTATGTGTTGGGTTTGGGCATCAGATAGCCGGTTTTAACAATGTGCATTAGTAAGCAAAAAATCTCAATTTTTTCCAAAATGTCGCTTAGCAGGTTTTGCATCTCACCCCCTCATTTATGCTACAACCTTTCCAATACCAAACTGTACACAAAGTAAACATTTTTGCGGTGAAAAATGACAGCCAACTTCAAGAAATGAGATACAAAAAGTGACAATTTGAACCGTAAATATTTGGGAGTTATCTCTGCTGCTTTAGTCGCAAAGAGTAAAACTTAATTTCACCAGCTGCCAGTTGTGAGTACAAGAGAAACGAAATAACACAATTTACAGACCAGACCAAGCTCCTCCATCAAGGTCTGGTTCTGCAGGCGAAACTCCTCCTCCTGGCTGACCAGTTTCCGCTGGAGAGAGTCAGACTCTTGCAACAGCAGTTCAACATCCTGAAGAAGAGAAAACGCATAGGGTTTTTTTTTTCTTTTTTTCTATTTTAAGACAATGATGTGTAATTATTACAACAGTAAAGAGTAAAACTTTACCACAATGGGTTTGAGTTAAACAGAAGCACTGAGGTCAGAAAGGGTAAATCAGTAAAGCCTCTAGCCTCATATCCCGAGTCCAATGCCCACAAGAACCTTCTGCCCAAGATTCTTTAAAGCTAGTCATGATAGTCCCTGAGATTGCCAGCGGAGGGACATGATAATGATGAAATCACTTCTTAAATACCCAGTCTTTGCTCAATTTCACAAACCAGGGGTACATAGGTGTGATGACAGTCATGTAGTACTGGGAAAAGACAAGAAAAGACAAACAGAAAAAAGAGAGAAAAGAAAGAGCTCTCCAATTGCTAGTACTATGTGATAAGAGACCTCTAAAATAGAAAAAGATGTATTGCATGAGTTGCTTGACATTTTCTTTTTTTTTTTTTTTATGCAAGGACAAATGCACCATATATATATTTAAAATGAAAAAATCCTTACCTTTGCTTTTTTGCTTTTGTTGATAGCCTGTTCAAAAGGGAAACCAAAAACATGAATAAATAAATTTATGCTATTTTAGTATCATAACATCAAAATGAAAATCTAATTAATTCATTGAAGACGCAAGTTTTTCACCAAGAATTTCCCTGGAAACGCACAATTTATACCTATTTTTAAAAAATCAGTGTGAAAAACCTATCAACTGTACAGGTATAAAATTTGACACAATAGTAAGATCATCATGTACAATTACATAAAATGTATTTATTTTTATAAAAACTTTGAAAAAAAATCATGTTTTATGTGAAAAAGCACATTATACGTAAACATGAAAAAAAACTTTTTTTATGAGCTAAGCACACGGAGGTCAGAATTGACTGTAGTCAAATAGAATGGTTTCAAACAAGTAATACAAAATGATATTATCCATGAGAAAAGTGACATTGCTAGGAGAATTGTCGTCTCCTGAATCAGTAATCCCCATCGCTTCGTTGGTAGTGAAAGGAGTATCCAGCATCTCTCTGTTTCTTGTTTATGTAAAAAGTAGGTCAGGTCAGCGTGTTTCGGCAGATTGCTTACAGCAGACAATACGGGTGACCAATGGTCAAAGAGATACAACCACAATAAAGTTAAATGGTTTAAATAATTTAACATTGGGAGTCATTCCCCTTGAGATTCTATTGGTGTTTAGGTAAAAAAAAAAAAAGGTACAAGTTGCCGGGTTCCAGGATCCGACGCGTCTTCAGCATTTGTTGACCTCGCTGGGTCCCGGAACCCGACACGTTGTCAATGAGTTAAAATATCGATGCAAACACTTAAAGGAATAAATAAATTTTTTTTAAACAGTGCCCAGACACACTGGACATCTTTAAATCCTCAAAGACAAAAATCTGAATTTACATCCACTACAAATCGAAATTTAGAAGCACTAGAGAAATTTGGTCCTCTAACATACATAAGGTAAGCCCTGAAAACATGAATGAAGAATGAGGGTAATTTCTTCAAGTTTTTGACAAAGGAAAATAACTCATTATAATATTGTCCTAAATCTAGTCATAGCAGAATCATTTCCCAAGACACTGGGCAGTTGGTGCTATTTCACAGCATTAAAATTTCAATATATCATCAACTTTGTGCTCGTCCCAAGGTTGGCAGTATAACTGGGTTCAAACGGATCTGCATTTCACTTATTACAGTTTCACCTTTGCACAGTAAATCTCCATGGGACTTTTTCATTTTGCATGCAAAAATGGTATAGCTCTAACCGCTCCTCTATGAGGGTCTTCATGTTTGATATGACAAGAGAGACACATACTCTCAGGGGTACAACTGGCATTTTGGCTACAGCAAGAAGTGTGTATTGCCCCCTACACACCATTATCAGATAGTAAAAAGAGTTGAATTTACATTTTCACTTTGGACCGTCAGGTTGGGAAGTCTGCCCAAAAATAATCTAAATTGTGTTGATGGAGCAAAAAACACCCACAATGAAAAAAAAAAGTTTTGTCCATTTTCACCTTTCTTTTCAGACAACCCTCTTACATCTACCTACCTGTTTTGCTTTAGCCAGCTCCCTGTCAAAGTAATCAGTCTTTTCTTGGATTTCAGACAAATCTGGAGAACAAAAATCATACAAACATTTGGAGTGAAGAGCACCTCAAATCAAAGTGAATTTGGAAAAAAAAAGGAAGAAAAATGTTCAGCACGGCACATCAAAGAAGAATATGAGTGTGTCTCAACCTTATATAGATGAGACATCATGTAGAATTACAACAAGAAAAATTCAAAGTAAACTGAAAAGACCCTTTATATAATGCCTTTCATCATACACTTAACAAATAAGATTCCAATTTCAGATGCATTAGGAGTTCAGAAATATAAAAATTATTCCTTAAAAATACACTACTTAAAAAACAAAGTATTTAAAAAAAAAGATCAGATGCACGAGAGCTGCTGCTAGCAACAGTAAATAATGGTGGGTCATTACTGTATGAACCTCAGTGCTAGAGATGAAACCTCCAAGTATAGGTATAATCAAATTATAAAAAGAAGATAAAGAGAAAATTAATACCCCTTTCCAGTTTCTTGTTCTTGCCTTCAAGCTCATAGTTTGTTGTTCTCAGTTCGATCAGCTGTAGCTGTAAATAAAAGTCAGCATATTTATAATCTGTTCAAGACTTTGAAACAAGCAACTTTCATCCCTAGTTTCATACAACAGACATTTCCTTAGCATTGTAAATTATTATATGTCATACAGATGAAAATGTCTTAGACAGCCACCTATTGTCGGAAAAAAAGTAGGCATCTTTGACAGTTAACCATCTCGACTGATCAAAATGAAGAACACAATGGTAAGTCTGCAACCGACTGGTCAACTTGGATAAACAGTGGGAATGACCAGAATCTCGCTTTCGCAACATGCTGGTCCGCGTTTGGCTCAGGCTTATCGTAATAACAACAGATGAATGGATTATGACAACTTGTCCACAGCTTCAGGAGCCTCACTTGAATACAGGGTTCCAGCCATAAACTCCCCACCAAATTCAAGGAGATTTCAAGGAGGTTTCAAGGAGAAATTTTAAAAATTCAAGGAGATTTGGTCAAGAAATTCATGCTGAAAGCTTATTTCCGATAGGCCAACACTTGTCCGAAAGGAATTATAGTTTTGATTTTCTGACAAAAATTTTGTTCATATCTGATCCGTCAGCACAGTATGAGAATGACATTGATAAATTAGCCCATACTTACAATTCTACTGTACATAAGAACATGTTAAAGAGGAGGAGGAGGAGGAGGAGGAGGAGGA
>NW_004797674.1:119451-136100 GCF_000002075.1 Aplysia californica
CTCTCTCCAGGGCGTCCAGCAATATTTCCTGAAAAAATTTACTACCTGGAGAAAAAATTTACTATTAGCAAATCAAGCCACTCACCAGCTCGAAAAAGGGAGTTCACTTGCGCCATCAATAACATATATATATTATTATTACATAATTTATGGAACGAAAATAACACACAACAAAGTCGAGTTGTCAAAATACAGGATACACAGACAATCGCAAGCTTGCTCGCGGCTAGATTTAGGAGAAGTTTTACGGCGCTCGCAACTGCATAAAGTCATAAATGAGCGACAAGGGGTGGATGTCAACAGAGAAGTCTAAAAGGGGAAATCAAGCTTAGTCTGCTCACCTCAACAGCACTATCAAGGCACCCCGGAAACAGTAGTTTACAAGAGTGACAAACATGCAAAAAAAAAAAGAAGTAGAGGAAAATGACGAAAGTAAGGAAGAGGAAAGAAAAAGCAGCAGTTCCTCATATGTTGTTCCGGCAAAGTATGAGCATGACACTGATAAATCAGCCCATACTTACAATTCTACTGTGCATAAGAACAAGTTAATATCCCCGCTTTGGGAATGGCCTAAAGACGCTTCAGTCAGTAGCATTGCTCTGGTGGCGGTGGGTAGACTTAGACCTAATGTGTGTACACAGGGTGACTGCAAAAGTGGCTCCTCAATTTTCCAGGTGGTCATCCATTTTCCAGGGGGATGTTACATAAACAATACACACACACAGGTAAAATATCCAGTCAGTCAAAAACCAGTCTGGATGTCTTGATTCATATTATGAACGTGAAAGACAAAAATTAAAGCTCAAACTCAAAGTAGAGCAATAAAATGGCTCAAGTAGACTAATGCACTGTGAGAGTTGTAAGAACTGTGGGAGGGCAAGACGCAGTGACACTGAAAATCTGCCTGTCTTGAATGAACAGAAAGTTACAATATTGTTATAATTTACTATCACCCATCCAATGAAATGCGAACACTTTAGTTCAATAACACAGCTTACAAGGTATGAAGGATCCTGATTCCACACGGCCTGCACCAACGCGCGCTTTGCAGAGAGCTCTATTAAAGTAAATTAATCTTATCAAAATTCTTAAATTGGCTTCAAGTTTTTGTCCTCTGGTGTTGCGTGTATCTTAAAGAAAAATCAATAATCCCCTGCCCCATTCCGTAGTCCTATACTTTGCTGCACAACGCTCAGACTTTGAATGAACTTTGGCAACCCAACAAATGCCGCTGCTCTCACGAACGCGCGCAGGTTCACTGATCGGTCAAGATGGAGAGCCCGACAATCTAAAAATCGGACGACGCTTCAATTTTCTCTCCCCCCCTCCCACCCCTAAGTGACAGCACAGTGACGAGTCCGAGTATTGATTAAATTTTATTTGCACGGCGACACAGCGTTTATACTGCACAACCTGCATGTCACAAATGTTGCGACAGTTTTATCAGGAAATTTCTGGGTGGGAACGAAAGCGAAAGTATATCTTGATTTTTCCCGATCGAGCCTCGGTGTCACACATACACTTCCGCCTGCCACCACAGGCGCCTTTTCGCGTCAAACGTGCTCTCGGACGGGGAAAAAACGAGCGAATTATTAGACCACAATTGCGACCAGCAAAAACAGAGTCATGTACCGCGGCTCGGGTTCACTGAAAAGTCAGGGCTGATGCTCCACAGCATCATGTTAGTCACTGTGTCCGAAAGTAATAGTCACAGTCAGGGTTGTCAGTTTGGAGGCAATTCCCAGAACGAAGTGACTATTCGAGTCCGAATATGAAAAAATGTTATTCGGACTCTGATTCTTGTCCGGCATGACATCACTTCCGACTTCCGACTGGATGTGACTCGTGACTCCTGCTTCTGTCCTGCATCACTCGTGACTCGCCTCAGGCTGGGTAGAGACCGGGATGACTTCGGGCAAAATGACGCTTTGTGCAGGAGCCGAGTTTTTATCTTATGATGAATTTGAGGCTGTGTGTGTGTCGGGGAGGGGGGTGGGGGGGCACTATCGGTCCGGGCGTTGAACGTCGCATACGCGTCAGTCTTTTTCCCCCCGGCAACTGATCATTATACAATAATATAAGCTAGTCTTGACGTAGATCTACGTAATGAATTGTGCCCTGGTCTATGGAATCAAAAGTTGCCGTATGCTCAGCTCTACACAGCAACACAACTTTTTCTTGGTAAACAATTGAGATGACACAGAGGCTTGTGTATTTGACCGAATCGGTCTTTTTTTTTTACAATAAAGAAAGTGGGAAACATGGGGGGCGGGGGGGCGCGTATCAGGGAGGCGGTGGGCATCGGATCGGAAGAAAAGGTGTGGGGGAAACTAAATTTATGCGGACTCGAGTCCGATATGAAAAAATCGCCCTTTCGGATCGTGTCTGGCCCGGATGGGCTTGCCCCCCTAGAAACTATAATAAAGAAAACACACAATGAGATCTAGATCCAGATCTAATTCTATGTCAATAACATCACGTCAACAAGTCAAACATCACTCATCATGACATGAGAATGAGACTGGCCTAAGCCTGGGGGGGCTAGGACAGGAGTAGGAGCAGAGAGACAGTGAAAACGTTTTCTATTCTGCTCATTTTTTTAAATGGCATCTGCTCTTTAGCCCAAAATATCTAACATTCTCGTTCTGTCTTTAGTCTACATCAAAAGGTCATCATCATCTTCGTTGAAATTATAGTTTTTATAATAAAAGTACTACTGTGTACCTGCATTCGATGAAACTCGTCTTCTGATAGTGCAGACGCCATTTTATTTGTTTGATAATCTCAGAGCATATAATGTTGTATAGAAAAAGGAATATGACCACTTTACGTTAATTTCCTAATCATTTGTTTTAAATATTTATTGAACTATTTAATTTGTAGCTATAACATACAGTTTTTAAATGATTTTACAGTTCCTGACTTGTTTTCAGGTACAAGCAGAAGAAGCGTTGAGAGTATTACTGATATCAACAAACATGGCAGCCCCCGTGAGTGCATGCAGAGAAGCAGATGAAACTGTTGATGAAGTCGATGGTGTGTCCTCCGAGACTAGATCTATCGAAGGGTCGTGTGTATCAAAAGAGTTACTTTATCCAGACAAATTTGCAGCATGTAAGAAACGATTTACTTACAACTAACAAAAGGTCTTCCTACGCCGATTTTTCTCTCTGCCTTGCCTTAGCCAAGGCCTCCAAAGTAAACTGTATTGTAGGCCTACTGTAAAGTTTAACAGTAAAGTTGCTCTGAAACTCAAGTTCAAGAAGGCTTAGTGTGCCTTGATCGAGTCAAGCCAAACTAGATCTAGATATAGATCTAGATTAGATTATCTGTCCCTGATGAGTGGGAACCCTGTACAGTCGAACCTGCCTTAACGGAAACCTTTGTGAACTGTGTGTAAAACGGAAACGGAAACCTGTCTTACCAGAATTTCCCCGCTCCCCCCTTGTTGATATATTCCTCTTTAATTACCTGTATAGAATGGAAACCTGTCCGACGCAGAAACGGACGGAAAGAAAAATCTGCTCCCTTCCGAGGGTTTCACCTGTCTAAGACGGAAAAATGCTTTGCCCGCTCAACCCTGATTTGAAACAAAACTCGCAAGTTTGGTTCCAACGCCAACGGCTTTAAATAGAAACTTAACGTTATGGCCATGCCGCTGGGCGAGGAAAAGGAGTAGGGGTGCAATTTGGGGGTAGATGTTACCCCATCATGTGAGCCCTGAGCGATGCAGATGGTCAGTGTAGTGTGGGTGTGAAATCTCACGACTGCCCGTTAGAGTTAGAGCGCTCGAGTGCGAGCCACTACGGAAGCTTTCTTGGGTAGCCAGAGGCCAGAGGTGTGAAATTAGATTGACCAATGCCAGCCGAGAAATGATTTCCTGGAATCGTTGTTACATGATGGCAGTGAGGGGTGGCATTGGTGGGTGGGGGGCTAAGGGTGGAAGCAAAGGAGATTTTCAAACGTTCCTGTTTTAATAGGTCAAACAGTGGTCCTATGAAAGGCAAGCACGTGGTAATTGGATAGTAAGACTGACGCATACTATCAGAGAGGATAGCAGCTGAGAGGTGTGAAGTTTTGACCACTGCTTGCAGATTGGACAAGCGATCCTTGATCCCATCGACTGGGCCTTGAACCCCCCCCCCCCCCCCAGAACCTCCAGCTCCCCGGTGTGGGCTTGAGGCGAGGACTCCCCCCTACCGTAACGAGACATGAGCATGAGACTATGCTCTTGCACAACAGTTGAAGCGTTGTAAATTATTCAGACCAAATGGGCGAGGGCGTTAAAGTTAAATCGTGTTAATATTTAATTTTAACCCTCATCCTGCGGGAGCCGGGTTTATGTCGCCCAATAAGCCTATTCCGGCACCTTGCCTACGTTCTGGTCCCGAATCAGTGTAGCCCCTGGCTCAGCGCACGCGCAGCGCGCATCCTCTTACGTGTCATTCGGGTCCCGAGTCGGATCCCCATTCACGCAGGTCGTGTGTGTGCATCAGTCTGCTTGAGTTTATGTGCGTTTGTGGCCTTCTTCTAGAACCACCTACAATGGTTCGTAATCGAGGCATACGTCTCATTCAAAACATGCCAAGTTGGTAGCTCTAGATGAAATTATAGAAGAAATTGACCCACTTAGACATGAGGAGCTCGAAAGGATAGTCAGGAAACAAGACTTCCATTTTTCTGTACACAAAATATTTCAAATGAGCTTGATTTTGTATGAAATGATACTACCTGATAAAGAATAAGCTTGTTTGATAGTTTTGAGTACCCTTGTGCAGGTACAAAGAACAATTTGAGTGTAAACAATCGGAAATTGACCTAAATTTTTATTATCCCCTTTCGAACCTCAGGTCATTCATAATAAGAAGAGCGTCCAGAAAGGTTATTCTTCGAATGGGCGTAACTACTCGTAATGTCTTATCAGCTTGTGAGAGGGTGTTATTCATGTGTTTGTAACACTTTATTATTTGTAAATAGAAAGCTATGAAAGATAGAGCGTTATTTTCATCATCGGTTAACACACTGCCACGGTATTCATGGCGAAAACACACGTTTCCCGGCGCGCGCGCTGTACACCAACAGTACACACTGAGTGACCCCGGCGGCCTGCCCGGCACGTCCAACGTAATCGGTTGCTGATAAGGTACGCATCTGGGCACAGACGCAGGATAAGAGTTAAACAATCCAAGCTCTTTTCTTCACAGTCACATGCCGTTAAACGTAGAAGACGCATCTTTCTGATTGGCTGCTAATTTTAGTAATGTGATGTCATCACTTCCTGGGATACCCACAGACTTCGTGGAGGTACCGCATGGAATGACATGTTTTCTGTAACATTTCGGATTTCCTAGACCTAGATCTAGTACTTGGACATGATGGAAGATCACTCAGATCTAGATCTAGATCGTTGATGCTCAGAACAGTAAGATTAAGAACGCTGGTGCTTAAAATTGAAACACAATATGCCGCACGAAAATTGCCGTAAAGACGCTGGAGGATTAGATCTCTAGATCAACCCCCCCCCTCCTGCATTCTTCATCACTAATAGGCCTAGATCTAGATCTATATATATATATATATATTTTTTTTATTTTTTTTAAAAACAACTACAAAGCAACAAATTATAATTTATGGGACAAACTGTTGGTCAGTCGAGAGGAGGAGAAGAGAAAAAAGAAAACTGTCCGGGACCGGGATCGAACCGCTCATAAAATCTTTGCATGACTTCATATATATATGCAGACACGTTGTCTAAACGGCCATCAGAACTTCCGACAGTTAGATGTAGATTAAGCTTAAATACATAGACACTTCCATCTTTGGTGCTATGCGGTTGGCTATACTTAGATGTAGTCATGTGATCGAAGGGGTATCCTGGTCTGACGTCAAACAAGATGGGCGCCACACCTAAAAATAGTTTGCGTCCTTCTACGTTTAATCGCATCATGTCTTTTCTTCACTTTTATTTTTTAAATTTCATTCTTTCTTTTTCTTTTTTTTTTTTTCTTGTCTCTTCTGTCCCCTTCTTCTTCAACGTTTGGAGCAAAAGGAGAGCCAAGTAAAATTCTCCGGGCCACACGCGATCCAAAAGAGCCAAATTTCTGTGATTTGGCTCCAATTTGACAACCCTGACTGTGAATAGATCTAGATTTATTCTATTTCGGACACCAACACGATCCTGTGGGGCATTAGCCCTGGTAACCTAAGCCCTGATTCCTCTTGGGTCATTTCCGGTAAAACAAGGGAGGGGGTGAGAATAGCGAGACATAGGCCTATATAGGTTATTCTCTCCCGGGGTGAGAAAAACCACTTCCATTTTTAATGGGAGTCACCCTGATCCCCCTCCCAGAAACAATTCTAACCTGAGAAAGCTCTCCTGACTCAGGTATTAGATGAGGTCATTGTTTTACACTCACTCCTGTCCCATGATCAGGTGTATTGTAAGGATGGCAGCTGGACGTTATGATCCATAACAAATTATTAGTTTTAGAATTTTTTAATGGTTTTTCTTCAAATTGCAAAGCACAGTAAAACTTTGTATTTTGAAAGTAGGCCTACTCAGCTTAATAAAAAATTGTTTGAAACAATCAGCTGCAGCACATAGCGTGGTTTGTAGTTATGCACAATCAGGATCAAAGGCTTAGGTCTCGTCCCATTGGTTTCTTTTGTTTTTACAAGAGTCATGCCAACAGCTGATAAAACTTCCCCCTCTCCCGCGAACTTCACTATGCAACAAGCCCTCTGAGACCAATTTCATCAAATCAAGCCATTGTTTATGTCACATTCATCCTTGAACGTACAACCCCAGGGAATTAATCTATCCATGTGGCTATTACAAATTTTTTTTTTTTAGCCAGGCAATTATTTTTTTAATTTATAGATAATTACTATAAAAATATTGGTGGGTGGGCAGCCCTGGATTAATCATCCATGGTAATGAACCTGACAGGAATTACCCCTCTAATAGGCTTACTTCATAGTCCTTATAAGGTATCATCAACACCATCATGATCCCCATCCCCATGAGGATCAGAAAAGTGTTGCTCTCTAACCTCATCTGTCGCCGCCATTTAAAGAAATATTTTTTGGCTTGTACGTACCTCAGTTAAAATGTTTAAAACCTTGGGTCGGATGGGATATAATTATAAAAAATATAATGATGTTTTGCCAAGGTTTTATTGTTGCCTAAATTGCATTGTGATATTATATCGTCACTTGTTTAAAAAACCTGGGGATTTTCAAGGTGACACTGCCGCCACCCCCCTCCCCCTCCAACCTCCAAGTGTTTCCCTATAATTTGATATTTAACTAAATTAGGTTTTTAATTTTCTTTAAAACAATTGATTTGTGACGTTATTTTTTTAGGGGCTAAATGTGTGTTCTCCAGCCAAATTATGTCAGTTGGACTCTCAAAAGCAATGCATCTAGGGAGCGAAAGCAAAAAATCTTCTTAGATCGCTAGTTTTATATTTTTAAAATGATTTTATGGTATGTTTTCTTTCTCTTGTCTATCGCATACTGGTTTTTTGGTGCTTTAGCTTTTGCTTTGTAGCTTCTATTTTTTTGTTTTTCCTTTACAACTATCATCTTTCTATTTAGGTTACAAGGAAAGCAAATTACGCATTGTGGGCAGAGAAGGGCCAGGTTCTGGAGACAAACCATTAAAAACGTTCACCATACCTCAGAGCTCAGGTAAGCTGTTCCTTGTACAGTTCTCAATTCTGTACTACTTGTAAAATTTTGTCCTTATAACAGTTCCTGGTGGAATGTGGCCTGTGGTGTTACTATCATCTCTGAGCACCACTCAAATTCTGGCCTATGCATCTGTTTCTTGTCTCCCGTCACCTGTGCAGAAAGTCTTAGTCTTACAGATGAGTGTTATACATCCGTTGTTGGCAAGATTAACTGGACTCTGGGTGAAGACTTTATGTGGCATGTGTTCACTCCGTATGAGAATTACTGTGGTGGTGTCCGTGGTGTATTGGATAAGCCAAGCCCTTCACCGCTGCAATTCAAAAGACCTGAGAAGCCCCTATTTCGATTCCTGTGTGGGGACACTTTTTATAAAGTATCTCGACTTTTCAACAGGGACATTATACCCCTCTCTGCCCAGGTTGGCCCTGACAGGCAGGGTGGAAGCCTATCTCCTAAATGATCCTGATTATGTCAATTGGGACTTAAATACACAAACATTAGAAAAATTATTTTCAACACTTTGAGTATTGATGAATTGATTGTCTTTGCGGGATGTCAAACGAAACAAGAATATTCAAGTGTCTTCTTGCATAGCAGTTTTTTTGGTCCAGCAATGTTTTCACACCTTACCTGTATGTTTCATTTGTTGTGGGAAAGGATTAAAGTATTTCTTTGAGTGGATAAATAAATAACTTTATTTCTTTTCGTGTTCTGTTATGCTGTGGATGTAACACATGATTGAAGAGAATTTTTCCTGTTTTTCTCTCTTCTTCCATCTCCCAGAACAGGGTATCATATTCATGTATTAGCTCTTTGACTATTGGTAACACTATTTTTCATTTCATTTAATGTCCTCAGTTCTGTCAAGGATCAAAGACTTCCTTCCTAAATTATCTGAAGCAAACCAAGTCATGAGTACAGAGCTGTCAAAGGAACCGAGTGCTGCTGACAGATTCAACTTGGAATGTATTGATGATGATGACAAGGAACCACATATTGAAATGGTGAGTGTTGTTGAGTGTCCATGTGTTTAAACAAGAGTGGGTGCCTTTGTGTGGACATGTGCTTATATGTGTATACTTGCTTTCTAGCATAGAAATGAAATATTCATACTATTGTGCAGTCGAACCTGCCCTGACGGCCACTTCTATAAGATGGCCACCTGTACAAACGGCCACTTTCCATTTCCCCCCCTTGCGTTTTTTCTATATAATTTAACTGTGTAAAACGGGCACCTGTCCAACGAGGCCGCTGCCACCATATTTTAACACACAAACCCTATCACACCAAGCAATGACACCCGTCTTAGACGGCCATCTTAGTGACTCCATTAAGTTTTGTCATAAATTATGCATTGGCCCCTGGCGTTGTGGGCGAGCCATCATAATTCAACCACCTGTCATTGTTGTTAGGTAGTCCCTCCAACCGATCATGTTGCGTAGGCCCCTCCCACTGTTGACCAATAGGTACCAATTTTCAGCTGCTAGTGAGGTAAGCGTGTGATCCCTCATAACCCATAAACCCCACCAAGAACTCCTACACAAATCGTAAGTGAGATGAGTGGTCACTGTTTACCCAGTCTGTAACAAAGTAACAATGGGCGTCAACATGAACTTGGGACAGATTACGTTCTCCGAGTGGTGGTGACCCATGTTCGTTTTAACATGGCACTCGGTCTTCCTCGTCTGATACATTTTGTTTTATTGTCACCCTTGCTCAAAATCAGCAACAAAATTTATAAAAATAACAAACAAAATACAAACCAACAACAACAAAAACAACAGTAATGCAGATACTTTCAATTGGGACCTCAATGGGAATGGCTTGTTTTCTTCATCTCGATCAGTCCTGCCTAAGACGGCCTCCTGTCTTATAGTGTATAGGGCCACTTTTCTGCTTGACAATGGGTGGCCGTCTTACACAGGTTTGACTGTATTTCCTTTTTGGCTTGTTCCACAGGTTTCAATCATGTGGTTTCTACTGTTTGTATGTCATCAAAAGGTTTTTTCCACACTGCTTTCTCTGCTTCTTCTTTACTGTAGGACAATGTCTTCTGATTCTCTGACCAAATTTGCATTCTATATTGTCACTTGGCACCTTTGAGTGAATTTCCCCGAAGTTCTCAGGTCGAATCTCTCGGTGGCCAGTGAAAAATATGTAGTGTCTCCTTGCAAAGTGCGGGTGGTTGGAGGGCGCCAGTTGAAGTTTGTAATATTCCTAGTATTTTGCTGTCTGTTTTACTTATTCCCAGCACTAAATGGCCTTTTTTTATAGTGTCAAAGGGCTTCTTTTTTCTTAAAAAAACCAAAATTCATTGCTGAATTATCAGCTTTCTCTTTCTCAATGAAGAGCTATCCATATTGTAGTATGATATATTTTGAGGAGCATCACATTTTATAAAAATAAACAGTAGCTATTAGACAAAACCAAATCAATGTGTTTCATATTAATGTTATTTATATATGTCATAAAATTGGAAAGGGAATATTTCATTCAAATTTCTTAAATATTCAATGGACTGTTTGAGAATTTAAATTGCTGAAAATGTTACAGTCAAACACGAGTAACTCGAATCCGTCGGGGATTGGAAATATTGTTTGAGATTTCTGTAATTTGTCATGTCTGTGAAAGCCCCAATTACAAAGAAATGGGGAGAAAATCAAGGGAGGTAAAAAAGAACATTAAAACAATTAACATTGTCAGCTCCCTTGATGAACATGTTAAGCAGGAAGATGAAAGTGGAAAGCAGAAAATCTCATATGTGCACAGCCGACTCCTGCGTCATTCCTTTCCTCTCATTTCATTGGCTTACAGAAAGTTACGCCTCTTGCCATCTTCACAGCGTGCGCCCCACTGCATGATTGCATGCATGGCGAGCCAGTCACACAGTGCGGTCAGCATCACTCCTCAACCCCCCTCTCCTGTTCCCCCTTCTTCCTCCAGCCTCTCGTGTTGAGACAAGTAACATTAACAAAGAAACACCTACTCACCACCAGCTGTAAAGCCGGGTCTTTAGTTGAGAATGCGAAATGGATTTGTTCGAGATTCGAGTGTTGCCTGTTCAGGAACTCCATGAAGTCATTACAAAGAAAACATAGGGACTGAAATGGGACTGAGCATTATGTTCAAGATACTGGAGAATTCATGATTTTCATGTTTGAGATTCGTAGACTTTACTGTATGTTCTAGATTCATAATGGAAATTACAAGATCTACCACTATCATGATCCAACTTCTAATGTCGTCTAAAAGAAGGGCATTTTTAAAATCATATATCAATAACTTGCTGTTGAGTTAGCCCTGCTTTTCCTCTGTGAGAAGTCATAATGTTTGAATGGGTCAAAGACTGGCAATACAAAAAAAAGAGTGCAGCTGTAAACAGAAGACCCCTTGGTGATGTAGGGTCAACAAAAACATAGCATCGCATTTCAACTTTCCTTTTAGTTTCAAAGCTCAGGGTAAATCAAAAGACTCCTAAGTACATGTCATGAAAATCGAAACAGGAAGGATGAAAGTGTGAAATAATTTTATTAGTCTGTTTTCTTCAAACAAAGCAAAACTGTTGAATTCAATGCACTGTGAGCTGCCAGAGATCTTTTTGCAACACACAATCTGTTGCGTCAAATGGAAAGAATTCATATTTTCACTAATCATTGACTGAGTAACTGCTTTCTCTTGTGGTTTTGGGGGGTTTTTTGCGTGGAAAATAATCTTTTCATTTATATAATGTCCATAATGAGTTGACCCAGGTGTTCACAACCCCCTCCCTGATCTGACACCTTCTCCCTCTCCCTCATGCTCTGCCATCATTCACCCTTGACACAATTAAATACAAGCCAAAGCAACTTCAATACAATATATTCTTGCCTTCCTGCTTTAAAAAGTAAGCAAATCTTTCTTTTATTCTTGTCTTTCAGAATTTGTCCATGGTACCTCCAGAGGTGTTGACTATTGATGAAAGCGGTGATGAGGAATCTAGCTCTGAAGATGAAGTCTCCAATGATGCTGAAAATGACAATCTACACAATGCTCAGAGTGCGGGTGCACTTGTCCATGATATGGATCACGTAATGGACGAAGGTCTTAAAATTCCAGGACGTTCTGTACACAGCAATAGAAAGCCTAGAATTGAAGAAGTAGTCAGTGAACAGAAAGGTTCAGAGCAGGTTACTTGAACAATATAATACGGGGTGAGGGCAATGGGGGCATTGACTTTACAGTTCTTTTGTTTGAAGATAAGACAGACAAAATACCAAAACGCTTCACTTATATATATATGACATGTAAATCATAATCATCATCACCTTTTCATAGAATTCACCTTCATTGTAAATACTCTCATTATTGCCATCTTCGTTATCTCAATTACTCCCATCTGTAAAAACCATCTCTGTCAACATCATTATCATCATTGTTCTCATTTTCACCAGTGTCCTTGTCATCCGCATCTTCAGTGCAGTGGTAGTCATTTCTGTTTTCCTAGCAATGAATCATATGCATTGTGTTGTGCTATTTTTCCAGTCACTGCCTGATGCAACAGTTCCAAAAAATTATTTCTTCCTCAGCCTGTTTTGATAAATGGAACATTAAAGAACACTGTTCAGTCCCCCTACAGTAATCTGTTCTTTTCTCCGTATTAAGAGTTACTTGTGTGAAATATGTAAGGGTTGTGTTCATGTTTTGAATATATAATTTGACTTGAGGCGTAATATAAATAATAACATATTATGAACCGAAGCTCAGAAAATTTGATTAAAAAGTCAATTCTGTTCAGTTCAGTCCTTAGCCAGCAGTCAGCTACCCTGACATCTAGCTGGAGAATGCAAAGAAGAAGAAATTCAGTCCTTTATCAGTCTTTGTTTCAGTTTACCTGTCTGGCCTCTATATATGACATGTACAACAGTTAACATTTAGTTTTATGTATATAATGTCACAATATTGAAAGTAAATACGTTTAGTACTGATAACTCACTGTTTTAAGGTGGTACTTGTATATATATTAATGTACAGAAAAAAATTCAGATCTTTGTATTTTGTATGATGCCTGTTGATTTTCATTTGATTCTTGTTTTTAAGTTTGATTGGGACTACTTGCTTCTGTGATTACATTTTCATACTTCCAGTTGAATGAGAAAGAATGACTTTTTTCAGAACAGTTATATATGAATTGCTAAATGACCAAGATTGTGTATATGTTTCCCTTTTCCCTGTTCTTCAATGTATGTTTGACAAAAAGAGACATGGGATGTAATTTGAAGATTATAGCAATTTTTACAAATGAAAAAAAGGGGATTATTTCCCCTTGACCGTCGTTCGTCCCATTCCAAATGAAGAAGTTTCTGAATGTATAAATCGACACCTTAAATTCAGTGGTCTGGCGTCTTTTGTTAAATGCAGTAGACATCTTTTCCATGAGTGAGGAAGTTTGTTTTTTTTCTTTTTCAAATTAATCTCTATCCATTTTGTAGGGATGCTGTCTCCCATTCAGTCCAAGGTGGCCCTGACAGGCTAGGTTGAAGCAGCCCGCTTCCTTAATTGTCTTGATCTGGTCGAAAGGGGTGTTATAGATTCAGATCATTTTTGCAATCATTGTCATGTGTATAAGTATGTATGCTTGTGTGTGCATATCATCATTGCATTTCGCTGTCCTCGTGTGGAACAAAATTTGAAAACTCCGGTCTAAAGGCATAATTTGTGTCATGACGCAGGGGAATCAGGCGCACGTCAATTTTTGGGCATATGGAGTTTTTGGTATCATCTTAAGGGTTGTTCATTTGCCTTCATTCAAGGAAAAAAAATGATCCTTTTGTCTTGAATAAAAGTTTAGATATTTGCCATTGAAGGAGGTGCAGTCGCCTGATTTCAGACGTAAATTTAATGAGAGAATGGCCACCAAAGTTTGGTGACTTCCATAGCTTAAGAATCCTTGGAAACTACAAATTAAAATTTTTTGTGCCTGAAGTCAATGTTTTTTTAATAAAATTCACACATAAAACTGTTTTTGAATGGAAATACAAGGTATTGAGCCAAAAAACAAAAATTCGGATTTCATTATTCTGACGAACTCCTGATTTCACCACCATGCCTCATATTTGACCTTAGCACAATCTTGAAAATTAGCTCTCACATTTTAATTTGCATGAATGATTCATGTAAAAATCAAGAGGCTAAAACACGTAATAGATTGATTTTTAAAAATTCATATTTTCTCGAAAGTATCTGAATGCTCCATACGCAGTTCAATAGCGAAATGCTCTGACAATATGTATCAATTATGTCTATTCTTTTGGTGGACAGACCAAAATAAGCTTACTTGTGCTGCAGCTGTGTTTTCTGTAACTACATGCATATATGTATTGAAAGTGAAAATGGTTTATCCCATAAAGTTTATAAACAGTATGACATAGTGATCTTTTTGTCAGTGTGTTTGGTTTTTACTCAGTTTTTAGATGTTGTTTTGTTCTTTTTTTTTTGTGGAGGGGAAAGGAAAAGGGGCTGCTCTAGTTTTCAAGGAAGTATTTTTAAGTTTTTGAGAGAAATCGAAGAGTTTCAATATCTAGGTGAAACAAGACGGGTTTTTCCTTTCCTTTTTCCTCTACACAAGTCTTTTTCCCCTCTCTTCAAAATAAAAATGTCTGATTAGTTTTGTGACTTGCTAAAGAGAGCAGAATGAACGACGTGACCTTTTTAATATATGTAAGGGAGTGGAGTGTTTTGGTGTGATAATGTGTCACATAGACCCTCTACACATTCCTTCCAAAGTCTAGACTCAGCCCCACTTCAGCGACACAAGACTTGTGTGCTTGTCCAGTGGCCTATCCCATCTGTAGTAGGTCCTGCTTGCTACATGTGTGAAATCAAGAGGCCTGCGATGACCTCTTACTTAAGGTGTGTACACAAATCTCTCAGTTCAGTACATTTGGTAATTGCAGATTCTTTTGAAAGTCATTGAAATTAAAAGCCTTTCAACCAATACATGCTCAAGTTGTGTAGATCAAATGCCTAGATAGACAAATTATGACTGCTACAATTTAACTCCAGAAGGTCAAGATACTTTTTTATTTTAAAAGTAAAGTTGTCAGTCAGATGTTTCATGATTTATTATGTTGCAAAAGTGGCCTATTTTCTTTTTCAAGTTTTAAAGAATGGCCACAAAAAATACAGAACTTCTGCATGTAGGTAATGATACGTATTATATACACAAGTTCACATGTCCTTGTACATGTACCTACAAAGTCTTAGTAGAAAGACAGATACGTATCTTGTATTCGATAAAATGTGGTTCTGGTGTGTGGATTTGATTCGCATCTTTTACTTGCAAGACAAAGATGTTAACCATTACCCCACAAACAGTATGTAGTAGTAAGGTGCTTTGCTGTTGCATGCACAAGATGTGAGTTTGGTTCCCAAGTGGAAAGAAGAGGGGGGGGGGAGTTCTTTATTGAATGTATCCATCTGTTCACTGAGATGTTATATCCCGTTCAGGTCGAGTTGACCCTGACAGGTAGGCAGCTTACGTCTAAGATGGTCTAAATTTTGTCGATGGGGGACGTTAAAGAAGTTTTCAATAATCAATAATCATCGTATAAAGTGTAAACAGTGCAAATGCTGCTGTCTTTCCCTGTGCAAGTTGCCTCTGAGTCGTGCGCGCACTCAGTCTCCTCATGTCCTCCTCCACTTAAGTGTAGTGGGAGGTGCTCCACCTCAACACGGAGACGCCAGTCGTGTACGTTTTGAAAGGGCGAGGGTAAGAACTCCTCTTGAGTTGAAGGAGGAACGGGCAGAGGGTGGGGTGGAAAGGGTGGGGTGGTTGAGGGGGGGGGGGGCGAAAGCAAAATATGATCATGAAAAGTTTTCTTGAACAAGCGGTACATTATACTTTGATTACCGCGAGATAATTACTGTTATTGTTATACGTGACCGGACCTAAGTCAGATTCTGAAATTTCAGTCTCGCTTCAACAAATAAACTAGATACCTCTTGAAATTCTCCAATTCGGTTAGATATTAACTCCAGCAAACGCAATATTTTTTAAGCTCTTTGAAAATGAAGCAATAAATTCGTGATTTAATTTTAAACAGATGTGTCGCCACTACTGTATTTTCTTAACCTGGAACTCCAAAAAATGTCAGGTAACAACATGCATGCCATGAACTAGGCATATTCGTATTCCTTCGTTCTGTACGATGGTTTGAAATGTGCGGACACATTGTCTTTGGTCTGCTGGTGTCGAACATAGATCTATTATGTCAATTATATGTGTTCGCTTCGTCCTCAGAGAGTAAACGCCTGGCAGCAGAGTCCTTTACGTTGTTCAGATCTTCCAATCGAGCTCCTAAGATTAAAGTTAAAAAAAAAGGGGGGGGGGGCTGTTTTATTTTAGGCCCATGGTGCGACGCGTAATCCAAAAGCAAATGAGGGGCTCTCGTGGTCTTGAGGTTAGGGTGTTCGCCTCTCACTCTCATTCAATAGGTCCCGGGAAAATTTCTTTTCTAAAATTTCTCCTTTCACATCTGACATGCTTTCTAGCAATGTTCTGTTGTCTGTTTACGTCTCCACTTTGTGTCCGCACCCCCTCACCTCCTTTGCCTCTCCTCCGGGTTCCTCCTGGTCTTATGATTATGATAGGTAAGAATAGTAAGATCAACGCCTAGCCTCCTCGGATAATGGCGAAAATTCTTGGAGGTCTCGTGTGCAATGCTGTTTGTTTCCTTCTCTGAAAAAAATATATAAATATAAGAAATCAGACCCCTCTTTTTTGGTCGCTTCAGCAGTATGGGCGATCGAATGGTTCCCAAGTGTATATATATATCATAGCGCATTTGCAAGCCAATTAAGCTGCGCGAAACTATTTCTGTATTGCTGATACTGGTACGAACGTCTCACTGCGCTCCCTTATTATTTTTTTTTCCAATCCAACCCCACTTTCTATTTTCGAATATATTACCCCCCCC